>NW_028249459.1:600000-780000 GCF_964263255.1 Lissotriton vulgaris
TCTTTGTCCTTGAGCTCATCGCTCACCTTACAAGAAGTGGAAGATGCTCTGTCGAAAGGCATACCATTAAAAGCACCCGGCCCTGATCTAGTGCCTTTGGACTTTTTTAAACACAATGTTAAGGTTTGGGCCCCCCTGTTGTTAAATGTTTTTAGAGCAGTTGTCATTAGCCGTATTCCGGCATCATGGAAGGAGGCAGTAGTGGTGCCAATTTTTAAGAAGGGCGATAGATCAGACCCCCGATGCTATCGCCCAATCTCATTAATTGATGCATCGTGTAAGATACTGGGTAGGGTCATTTTAGCCAGACTAGAAACATGGGCAGATTCGGTGGGCCTTATCGTGAATTCCCAATATGGGTTCAGAAAAGGTAAAGGTACTGTCGAACAGTGCCTGAACCTGGCCCTGATCATAGGGAAATACATGAAGGCAAGGAAATCCTCCATCCATCTTGCCTTCATGGACCTTTCAAGTGCATTCGACACTGTGTGTTGGAGCAAGCTGTGGCAAATGATGGAGGTCATGGGTTTCGAGGAACCCTTGGTCACCTTACTCCGTAGACTCCATGAATCCACTACTGTAGCCATAAGGTTTGGGCCAGGGGGAGAGAAAACTAAGTCTATCCTCTCAACTAAGGACGTTCGACAAGGATGCATATTAGCTCCTTTTTTGTTTCTTGTGTACACCAATGGTCTGGAAAAATACCTGTTGGACCACTGTCATGATTTTCCAAAGGTCAACGGCAGGAGCATTCCAATGCTTTCTTACGCCGACGACACGGTACTTATGACACTCACAGGAAACAGTATGCAGCATTGTCTTGATGCCTTCGACAAATTCATGTTGGACCTAGACCTCAAGGTAAACTTCGCCAAATCCTTTGCTATGGTCTGTGACCCAAAGGGTACCAAAACCAGAAAGTTTGTAGTAAATAACTCCACCATTGAAAAGGTTGAAAATTTTAATTATTTGGGAAACCTCTTCAACAACAAACTTAGCTGGGCCCCGTTAATGCAGACTCGAGTTCAGAGTGCTAGTCGCTCTATAGAGGGTCTGTTTCGTTTCTGTGGCAAACTAGGACAAAAGCATGTCATACATCTAAAAACTTTGTATAAAGCTAAATGTTTGTCGGTTGCTACTTATGGGGCAGGGGTTTGGGGGACTGAAAGCCCTGACACGATACAGATCATGGAGAACAAATTTTTAAAGCGTGTATTGGCTATTCCACCAGGCTCCTCAAACAGATTTGCCCATAACGAAATAGGACTAAGCTACGTGAGTGACACCATTCGCCTTTCCCCTTTACTGTTATGGGGCAAAATATGGCTTTCAGAGGACTTACAGCTTACCAGAGATATCCTCCGGGATTGTTTAAAATTGGCAAACATGAAACAGATCCCCTGGCTATCTTATGTAAATGAAATGCTCCATAAAATAGGCTTGGGTGACATTTTTGACAACCCCGAAAATATACAGGGAGATATCAAAGCTGTAATTAAAACAAATTATTGGAAATCACCGTTTGTGAATTCCCTGGTTAGCCCTTATGTTCCTAAGGCTACTTTGCAGCACCAGTTTTATTTAACCTTCACAAACCATGTGCAATGGCGATTCTACTTGACAAGGTTTAGGCTACACATCTTGCACTTCCTTTTTGCATTTCCTAAACAGGGGGGCTGGTGTGAGAGACTGCCCCCCTGTCCTTGTAATAACAAAGATAGCCAAAGCACGATGCATATTGTTCTTTTCTGTTCCCTATATAAGGACCCGAGAATCAGGTTTATTAAGCCGATCCTTAAGGAAAAGCAACCATGCCATTATAAAGAGGGTTATGATTATTTATTATCCCTGTCTTCACCTGGTGTCTGCTGTGCAATGTTACATTTTATACGGGTGTCACTTTTGATTAGAAAATGGTATGGCTAAATCTGGCCCCAAGAAGCTGACCCTTTGATCATGTATATTGTATATTGTTGCATCGTGATTTTCTTATTTATTTTACCTGCCCTTCAATGTATGCCCCGGTACGAAGAATCTATGAAATCATTTAATTTGATTGAAAGTAAAAGCTATGGGGTCTTCATCTGTGATTATATTAACTAATGAATTTTATTAGTTTAGTGTTATAATTGTAAGACTGTCTTTTAAAAATGAATTTGAAATACTGCTTGTAAATGAAATTGTTTGACTTTTATGATTCTTTTGTTTTGAATCGAATAAAGTTTTTGAAACGAAACGACTGTCAATTAGTATATTATAATGTTCTGCTATGTCAGTAACAGGGACATAGGATAGTGTAATTAATTATTTTATTTGATATGCAAAATTGCTATCTGTTGCATATTGGATGCTTAATGTGGATTTTTGGAGATGTCTCCATATGCTTTGGTTAAAATGATAATAGCAACCTTGTATTACTGTGTGGGGAAATGTTTTTAAAATGCTATTAATCATTGCTAGCTCGAAATCAATAATTATTTTCTGGGGACAAATAATTATTAGTTTCATGTTTTATTACATTTAGCATTTCTGTATATGTGTTTTGTTGTTTGTTAGGTAACAAACAGTAAATAAATGGTATACTGTAATGATGGTACAATCCATGTATGGTATACAGTTGGTAGAATGGTTTAGGACATGGTTTAAAAGTCCCATCCATCATCCAGTGTTCGCATTGTTGTAGTTTCCTTAAATTAGTTGCAGTAGCAAACATAATAATTCTGTTTATAGAGCTTTCGTTGTCAAATAGTGCAAATTTATCCTTATTATGTGTTGTGCTCATTTCCGGGGGTACTACAATTTTTCGAATGTTGTAGGGTTAGGTTGAGTTGCAGTAGTGAGTCTTTTTTGGCGTGCAATTGTGCGTTTTAGGGAGTCAATTGAGGGTAGTTGACCAGAAGCATGGCCAGGAACTTTTAAAAGTTCCTCTTTTAGGATCTGTGTTGTTGGTTTGTTAGTCCCTGTACTAGCTTCTTTGATACTTTCCAAAGCATCTCTGATCTCTATTTCTGCGACATTAGAGGGGTGATTGTGTTCTCTAGTAAATAATACATTTGCTTCTTCAGTAGTAGCCCTACCATAGCATTTATTTGAATAATATTTAGTACATTTCCAAAATACTTTGTTTCCTGTTTGTCTTTCCTGATTATAAACATACCCCATATAGCATAGCAAAAGTTTATTTTTCTGTGACATTACAAATTCAGCACCTCCAGTCATGTTTCTATTATTTGTGCTAGGAAAAATTAGAAAGAAACATATTTTAATGTAAGATATAGTTCTACATGTGTTTTAGACATTTATATTTCACTGTTTATACTTACAGATATATTTTCTTGTGTAGAGAAATGCTAAAAAGGCGTTTTCAAAATATTTCTTGTATGTTCTTGCTTTATTTCTGTTGGTAGGAAATGCAAGAATTTATTAAATTAATATTTTATTATATTTGGAGCTTTTTCTAGGGGGAAGCTGTTTTATAGTTAGCATTTTAGGGCCATTTAGGAAGCCAACAGATATACTTACTTGTTTGAATTGTGTAGTCTTTGCCTTAGGTGGAGTACATTTAGGATGTATTCTGAATATCTGTCAAGAAGATAGAATAAAAAAAAATGTATATTAGAAAAAAGCTTTAGCATTTTAGGGCCTTTTAGGGAGCCCACAGATATACTTACTTTTAAAAAAATTGGAGTTTTTGGCTTTGGTGGAGTAGATTTATGATGGATTATGAATATCTGTGAAGAAGATAGAAGAAAGAGAAAATGGCTATTAGAAAAAAACTTTAGCATTTTAGGGCCTTTTAGGAAGCCAACAGATATACTTACATATTTAAATTGTGTAGTCTTTGCCTTTGGTGTAGTAGATTTAGGATGTATTCAGAATATCTGTTAAGAATATAGAATAAAGAAGAAATGGCTATTACAAACTAGTTTTAAAGAAATGCAGTTGGTGTCTTAGAGAACATTTATATATACTTACTATCAGTATTTAGTGTCAAAGAATTAGTAACAGGTTATTTGATTTCTTTTAGAGATTTCTGTAGAAGAAATGTTAAAGTAGAATTTTTTTATTTAAACTGTTAAGAGATATAGTTACATTTCTAGCTTAGTACTTGTATTTTAAAAAATTAAGGTATAATTTACTTGAATTATTTATGTAGCAATCTTGTTTTCTGAAGTAGATTTCTCAGGATTAACGTTGTCAAAGTGTAGCCTTCTTTTTTCTATTGAGTTAGCAGCAGGAAATAGCAGTAGGAATGTACTCCTTTTATAGTGTGTTTTTTATGTTTTATTTTATGTGATTGGATGTTTTAAGAAAGGGAGCATTTCATTGGCTAGTTTGAATGTTTTTTACATTTAATTGCTTGCTTTGTTGTTGTGGGAATGATAATCTGTGAAGATTTATGCATTAAAGCTTGGTTGTATTTTATATTTATTTAAAATATATGAAATAATAATGTGATAATATATGTAGAAAGAATAGCATTTATTTATATATGTGCTACAATGTGTTGATGATATGTGGCTAAAATGTTTAAATAATTTAATGTGTTACCCAAAATGTTTAATTATAATTTTATATGTATTGTGGAGTGTATAATGTATTTTAAATCTAGAGTTTTATATTAAATAACATTTTTAATGTATTTATTCTATTGTCGATAATCATCTAATTTCGATATTTTGGCTATCTATACATTTGTAGTCGATATTTTTGTAGTGTTATATATATTGTTGCACAAAACGATAATTTTATACTCTATATTTTGGCTATCTGTATTAGTGTTGTCGATAATTTAAACAGTCGATATTTTGTCCTCGATATTTCTGTAATTTCCTAAATAAATATAGGAACTCGATATAATTGCTGTCGATAATTTATCGCCGATATTTTTGCAACTCGATATTGTGTCCGTCGATATTATGTCAGTGATCCATGGCTTCTCCTTGTTTTAAAAGGACCCAGAGCAGGCAATTGGGTCAATGTTTGGAGAGGTGACATCATTAGTGACTTTTCGATATCTGGAGTCTGACGTGCCGTAGCAGATGCAACTAAGCTGACTGGCTTTCCTGCACTTGGCATGGCGAGCAGCACACCTATAGCAGCAGTCCATCTGTGTCCTTCAGCCCAACTCACCAACAGGGATTTGCACAGGTGTGTGGGTTGGTTCACTTATCAAAGAGACAAAGATTCAAACCTTCCTCCAAATGGTGCTTCTGCCCTCATAGCAATAGGCATTCAGGGTTGATATAATGCAGAGTTTACTGAACTAGATTGTTGGATATAATACCCTAGTTCCTTTGTGCAGCCAGATAATAGTGGTTACTTATAACTGCCTGTGTAGGAACCTCAATATTATGCATTTGTAGTATCTGTAAGGCGTACAGTCAGATCATCCGTGTCTTGGAACTGCTTGGTAGAACTGGAATTCGGCTGCAGCTGGTCTGATTTGTAGGCTCTAGTGTTTACATTTTGACTGGAGTCTCTGTGTAAATTCTATCGTCCTGATTCACACACGTAAGTTACATTTCTGAGTAAGTTTACACTTTATAGCACTTTTACTACTTTCGATATTCACAAACTCCAAGTGTAAATTTACTACAAAAATGTAAGTTACAAATCTTCACCCTCAGAATAATGCAATTGGCTTACTATTGAGTGGGTGGGTGACTTCTCTCCAATAACCCCTCCGTGACACTCCGTAAACCTCTCTCACTCCTCCCTAATCACATTCCCTCTAGTATTAAATCAGCCCCTACCTCCCACTTCCCTGTGTCCCTCAGACATTTACAACTAAAATCTATACTTACATGTGCGGAGACCCCGCAGGTGGGGGCATAGAGCTCCACACATATATGGATAGGCAAAACTTGCAATATGTAATATATGTTATAGCCCATTTTGTAGTACCACAAAACGTACTACAAAGTGCAGTTTGAGAATCAGGCCGTATGTGTGTGCTTTCTTTCCAAAAAACATTCTAGGAACATCTAGAAGCTCCAGAGTGATGACATCACAGAAAGCTGAGGCGGGAACCGCAGTTATTAAGAGACATTGGGATTGAGATGAAGCAGGAAATTAGTTGAACAGCACATCTTAAGATGCTTCATTTGAGGTGGTCCCAGGTTGAAGTTTTCATTTTAGAAGCCTACCAAGACCTGCTGCAGGATTAGTTCATGAGAGGACCCCTAGGTTTCTGAGGTTCGACTGAAACTCAGTAGAGCCAAAACCTCAAATTAATGTGCCACTGTCAGGTTGTATGTGAACTCTATAGCCGCAAGTGAAGCACCAGAATCTAAAATTAAACAGCAATAACAGATGATCTGAACCGCAGACACTCACTGGTGCTCCAACAAGAATGACTGAATTAATGAATTATTGAATGAAAGGATGAATTAACTCAACCTCTGTGTGCTGTCTGGAGTGGGAATAACGCCTTGGTAGTCTAATTTGACACTGCAAGGGGAACACTGGAAGCAAAGAAAAAGTTGGCTTCATAAAATAGAAATTAAGCAAAAGTTTCCTTTGGCTTGGTTCCTATGAGTTTGATTTATACGGCTTCACCTATAAGCCATAAGAACATGCAGGCCAGTTTTAGCTCTTGTCATCATGATGGGGCCCCTGAGAAGAGCTTCATAGGCTGGCCACAGAACTCCTAAAAAGCCCTTCTGTGCTCGGTGCAACTGAAAGCTCCATTCAGACACTCTCTGATGAGGGAAGAAGCCTCCAGTGTAAAAGTAGTTCCTCACAGAAAAAGACCATCCCCTCCCAGTTAAGAACAATCCAGGGCTGGGGTGTACCCTTACTCCTGGAGCCAGTGGGATGTGTGTGTCTATCTTCTTTCAGTTTATGAACAGAGCGTGGTGCAAACAGAGACCGTGATTTACTATTTGGCTCAAGATGGCCTAAACCCTGGCACTTAGGGCCAGCTGTAAATAAACTCATCCGCTAACCAGAATGTGCAATTTGCACACTGACTGGTTTGTGAGTTATTGTGCAATTTATAATGCAAACTGGGCGCTAATAGGTGGTATTGCAAACTATCCATTGCAACAAGTCTCAGAATGTCCTACTTATTGATTATTAACTAAGCAGGTCACAATTTTCAAACCCCTGTGAATTTCTGTGAATGCAGGCTTCCAAGGGCAGCACAACTCTGACCCACCATTTGCATTCCTTAAGGGAAACCTTTTATAGAACAAGCGTTTGCAATGCAATACGTCTCGCATGTACGAGAGCTTTGTAAATGCGACACCTATTGCATTACAAATGCTTGTTTATAAAAAAAGGCCATGCGGCACTTTAACGGCCGTGCTCCTTTCCATAGATGAGCTGTCTCTAAAGAAAGGGGCGCAGCCGCCATTAAAGTGAAAGCGCGGTATGGGGCATGTTTCCAAAAAAAAGCATTTGTTTGTCAAGTGGAGGAACAAATGCTTTTTTTTGTAAAAGTGCTCCATGCCGCGCTTTCACTTTAATGGCGGTCATTCCCCTTTCCTTAGGCTTGGCTCGTCTAAGGAAAAAGGGCACTGCTGCCATTGAAGTGTAAGTGCGGCATGGGGCAATTGAAAAATAAAGAATTTAATAAATAGTTTTTTTTTAAAACATGCGCCCGCGTTTGGCGAAGCAAATAAAGCAAAGGCTTGGCCGCCACTATCAGCGTGGTGTGCCGTGCTATGTAAAAAAAAAAAAAAAAAAGTGTTGCGATAGAGCGTGTCCTGCCTGCAACAGCGTTGCAGCAAACAAATGATGGACGGAATGCTGACAATGCAAACATTCTCCCACAGTCAAGAGATCTGAGTTAAATCCATTGTTCTGTTGCCCACCACGCCATCCCAGCCATATGCAAATCAGTCTTGACCCTGTACCTCATGGGAACAGTCCAGACCGAACTGCCAGGCCAGGTCTTCCCTGGACCGAAAACAAGCATCCTGGGACCGGTGTCAGGGTATGTTACCCTTCTTCAGCCAGGCTAGCTTGAATCCAGTGGCAAAGTGAGCAAGGGACCCACATCTGGGCATACCCATCCCACTTAGGGCGAAAAGTGTTACAGCAAATGTTAGACCTGGCATCTTTGGCGTGGTTTTCCCCTATCTTTTTGCCTCTACCTCCTGTATTTTTTATGCTGTTCTGGATTTCGTTTTTGCTGGTTTAGATGCTTTGGACACACTGCTGATCAGTGCCAGAGTGTAAGTGCTCCCTATGTAAATTGTTATCATGATTGGATATACATGATTGCCATATTTGTATCACCATGAAGTCCCTAGTAAAGTGCACTGGTTGTGTCAGGGCTGGTGATGACAAACGCTACTAGTGGGCCTGCAGCACTGATTGTGCCACCCACATGAGTAGCCCTAAAATGGTGTCTCGGGCCTGCCACTGCAGTGCCTGTGTGCAGTCTAGGAACTGCTGTGTCCTCCTGGTCAGTGTCCCCACTGACCAGGCCTAACCCTTCCCTTTTTGTGCACATTAGTCACCCCTATGGAAGGCCCAAGGTACACTCCTGGGCAGGGTGCAGTGTATGTAAAAGGTAGAGCATGTACTAGTGCAGGTGACATGCTCTGGTAGTGAATTACAGCCATTTTCGTTTTTCACTATTTTAAGACTATCTTTCTCCATAGATTACCATGGGGGATGCTGGCTACAGTGGCTTCCAGCATTTCTTCCCATAGGAACAAGATAGGACATAAGTATCTAGTATCCCTGAACTCAGAATTTAATAACACATCTTTTAGGAAAGGTTGTTTTGAAATCCTGTGTTTACGAACAGCACTTTTAGAAAGTTGCTGTTCTCTTGTCTGACCCTTCTGTGTGCCTTGGCCTGTTTGTGTATTGACTGTCTGGTTTGAGAGTGACAGGGGCTGGGGACTCCCCAGGAGGCTGGCTGAGTCAGCCCTAGGCTGAATGACTGCATTTGCAACCTGAGTGGTGGGAGGAGTTAGCACCTGGGCCTGAATAGGGCTGTGCCTGCCTGCCACAATGCTGGATCCACCTCCTGCTGGGCGGCTGACAACCCTGCCCCTCACTCTGAAAGGAAAGGAGAAGCCAGGAAAACAAAGTACTCAGGAAACATCCAGAACTGGTTCAGACTGGGCTCAGGGCCCACATGCACAAAGAGAACAAAGACTTTTAGGGGTATAAGTACAGGACCCCTGACAACAGAAAATTAGATCATCCTGGAATCAAGAAGGAACCTCTGCCAAGGAGAAAGCTGAATCTGAAGAAGGAAGACTGTCCTGCTGTTGCTCTGCTGGACTGACCTGTTGCTTCACTGCCAAGGAGAGGGGAAGGACTTTGCTGTTGTGTTGTGTCCCCTGTCTTGAAGGAATCTCCAAGGGCCTGAGAAGAGCTGGCTCCCTGTTCTGAAGTCCCAGGAACAAAAGGACTTCACCCCCAACTTCCCTGAACTCTGCTGAGAGAGTTCTGTCCTTCCTAGAGTGCTTGATCCAGTTGTGGGGCCTCTGGAAGTTGTACCTGTGCTGGGAAGCTTGAAACTAAGCTTGAGAGACTTTTTGCAATTGAAAAGTGTTGCATCGCTCGCTGCGGAGCGCATCCCCGACAGTGCGAGAAGTTTCCCGCCGCTACAAAGGTCGAGATCGTCGCAGTGCCTGTTGCCACTGTCAGAGCCATCGCATCCTTCGTTTGCGGGACGCACCCGATCGGGTCGTCGCAGAGCCTGTCGTCGCTGGGTGAGCTCGCTGCACTGCTTGCTTGCGGACCGCATCACGTCTCTGCGAGTGTCGTCACAGAAACCATCGCGTCGAGGAGCTGCGAGAGAGAAGATAACCGCTGGTCCGCACATCGTCGCCCCGGAGATCGTCGCACCTCCAAAGATCGTTGCATCGTGCCTTTGCGAGAACAAACTTCCTACGGAACCTACGCCACCGGAATACATACAAGTGGCCTTGCTCCCCTACAGACCGGATTCGTCGCAACACGCCCGCTGCTGCAGCGGGGCTGTCGCATCGCCTCCCCAGGGTCTCAGGAGCAACGCATCGCTTTTTTTCCACCGCACCAGCTTCTGCTTTTGGAACTTTGTCGCAACTAAAAGATACTGTGAGTTAACGTGACACAACTGTGAACTTTTCACGCATCTGTGGATTATTTTATCGCAACCTAAAGAACTTATATGTATGTTGGATTTTTGTCGTTTTGGTCTTGTGTAGTTTAGAATAAATACCTTTATTTTTCTAAACTGTTGTGGAGTCAGTTTGTGGTGTTTTCACTGTGTTACTGTGAGTGTTGGTACAAATACTTTACACATTGCCTTCTGAATAGCCTTGACTGCTCGTGCCAAGCTACCTAGAGGGTGAGCAGGGGTTACCCCAGAGGGTTTCCTCCTTACCCTGACTAGAATCAAGGGTCCCTATTTGGACAGTGGTACCTACCCCTACCAACTAGAGACCCCCAGTTCTAACATTGTTGGTCAGCGGTGCGGATTTGAACTTGTATTTGTACTAGACCCACAGTAATTGGTGTACATCACTAGTGAGTGCAGACCACTACGCCACCACATACTACTGTTTTTTTATTTTTGATTCTATTTTTTAGTAACTCTTCAAAGCATCATGTCTGCGAAAGGAAAGGCACTCAGTGAGGGGCAGAAGTAGCATTGGAGTTTGCCATTGGAGATTTGTATTCATACAAAGTTGAGCAATTTAGGAAATTCTGCCTTGAGTTTGAGTGCCCCATAAAGAGCGCTTACAGAAAGGAGGAGCTGCAGAGAATCTTAAAGGCCCATTGGGAGGCACAAGAGGGAAATGATGATGTGAATGGAGAGAATGGTTTTCAGGTCAAAGATCTGCCAGTGGGCAGAGTAGGCTGAGGAAATGGCAGCAACCATTCCAGCAGGGGCCTCACCCCAGAAGAGTTACAAGAAAATCAGAGACTAAGGGAATATGAGTTGGAAGTTCTGAAAATGAAAATGAAGCAATTGGAAATGGATAAAGAGAGAGAAAAGGAGGCGGAGGAGAGAAAAAGTGCCCGCGCCTTGGAGGAAAAGAAATTGCTTTCGGCTCATGAGTTGAGCATGAGAGAACTGGATCTTAAAGCCAAAGAGGTGGATGCCCGTTCTAATGGTGGCAGCGCACAGCCAGTGCATGGGGGTAAAGTATATATTCCCAAAGACCTGGTACAGAATTACCATAGGAGTGAGGATATTTATGCCTGGTTCACTTCGTATGAAATTGCATTAAGAATGAATGGTGTGCCTGAAGAGCATTGGGGGCGGGCCTTTTGCAGATCTTGCCAAACCTGTCAAGCCAGTGGCAAGACTGGAATAAAGTTGAAGGCACCCCTTCAACACTTCCCAGTGGTGAGCACCCCTTTCGAGCGGGTTGGCATAGACATAGTAGGGCCCCTGGACCCAAGGACAGCCTTAGGCAACAGGTTCATCGTGGTCTTGGTGGACCATGTCAACCGGTACCCGGAAGCAGTCCCTCTCAGGACAATCACAGCACCCGTGGTGGGTCGTGTGTTGATGGGGATCTTTTCCCGTGTGGGGTTCCCCAGAGAGGTGGTCTCCGACCGGGATACCAACTTCATCTCTAAGTACATGAAGTCTCTGTGGGAGGAGTGTGGGGTAACTTATAAGTTCACCACTCCTTACCACCCTCAAGGAAATGGGTTTGTTGAAAGGTTCAACCGGACCCTAAAAGGTATGATTATGGGCCTAGTGGAGCCCATGAGACGGAAGTGGGACGTCTTGTTACCATGCCTGTTGTTTGTCTACAGGGAGGTGCCTCAGAAGTCCTTAGGGTTCAGTCCCTTTGAGCTCCTGTATGGCCACCCTGTTAGAGGACCTCTCACACTGGTGAAGGAGGGGTGGGAGAAATCCCGTGGGAAAACCCCCCAGGATGTGTTCAGCTATGTGCTGGCCATTCGCAACCAGACACAATGCTTCAGGAAGCTCGCTCAGGAGAACCTGGAAGCTAGCCAGGAGGAAATGAAAAGATGGTACGACCAGAATACCACTCTAGTCGAATTTCAACCTGGGCAGAAAGTGTGGGTGATGGCGCCAGTGGAGCCTTGTGCGCTCCAAGACAAGTGGATTGGGCCATATGAGGTGGTGGAAAGGAAAAGTGAGGTAACCTACCTGGTTAACCTGAGGACCCCCAGGCAACCTCTGAGAGTCTTGCATGTGAACCGCCTCAAACCACACTTTGAGAGGTCTGAAGTGACAATGCTCATGGCTACAGATGCAGGAAGGGAAGAGGATAGAGATCCTCTCCCTGACCTCCTGGCAGTTAAGGAGCAAGACGGGTCAGTGGATGGTGTGGTCCTCTCGCCCACCCTGACCCCAGAACAGCAAAGAGACTGTCGCCAGGTGTTGGGTCAGTTCTCCTCTCTGTTCTCCCTGACCCCAGGTGTCACCAATTGGTGCGTCTATGATGTGGACACTGGAGATAGTCTGCCTGTGAAACAGAAATTTTTTTTTTTTATTATTTATTTATTGAAAGTTCACAACAGCCAGATGTACATTAAAATCATTGTTATACATAAATATATCAACGTAAAATATAGACATATATAAGTACATTTGATAATATGATAAATACGATATGAACAGCATTAACCAATAACAATATTTGATAAAAAAAAAAAAAGACAGGAGTAAATAACCGGGTAAAACCAAACATGCAAAGAAATGGCCAGGGCATCTCTTGATATAATCTAGTCTAGAGGGCCGCGCATCTTGCCTTCCTCCAACTAGCCACTGGTGCCCATACACGTAAACCCATTTCTCTGGATTTGATTCCTTTAAGGGCATAAAGTTCTGATTCAATATTGTGAATCCCTAACAGCCTACACATCCACATTTGGAAGGTTGGAGGCTCCACATCCTTCCACGCTGCAGCGATTAATATCCTGAGAACAGCTGTCGAGATAAAAACCAGCGCCTCTATCTCTATGCTCAAACCTAGTTTTACATCACAACCAAATATTAAAAGTGTAGGGGATAGGTCAATTTTAACAGCTAGCAGCCCCTCTAAAAACTTTTCAATTTCATTTTTAATTGGTCCCAAGTTTATACAATTACAAAACATATGTAATACGTCTGCTGGCCCATTGCCACACCTAGGACAATTATGATCCAATCTCTTACCCCATTTGAACAGTTTAGCTGGTGTATAGTATAAGTTAAAAAGAGTCTTAAAATGCTGTGCTCTTAGATTTGATGATCTCAGAAACCTTTTGTCCATTACCAGTGCTCTGTCGAGATCAATGTCAGGATCCTGCAGTTTGTAAGCCCAGCTCTCCTCCACCTTGATCAAATCGTCAGGGAGGCTCTCCATAAGTAACCTGTACAAATCTTTGATTCTATGACCTCCACCTTTCAGATAATCTAATAAGGCACAGTCATTAGATATATTCAAACCCGGCCTTTTCGACTTGATGGTATTAACCAGCTGCATATACTTAAATACTTGGACCCCTTGGAGTGAGAACCGTGTCCTCAGCAATTCTAGAGGCCTGCAGACATCTTTAATCATTACTTGGCCTAATGAATTAATCCCTTGTCTTTCCCAATGCTTCCATGGGCCATCATCGCTTAAATGCGGAAATAAATCTGACTTCCATAATAGGGTGTGCTGATTATACTTTGGGATGTCCTGATCTTTGCAAATAGATGACCATATCCCCCAAATATCTCCAATAGTCTTATAACCAGAGGCTTTAAAGAAACGTTTGTCATGTTTCCTTGATAATATCCCATGTACTTCCCCCCCCAGTGCCAGGTGGTAAATAGTAGGGATAGCTCCCTGGCTGTATCTAGCATCATCTGGAAAGAGAAGCACGGACATCCCTGTAAGGAGGCAGGCCCAATTGTAATACCTGAGATTGGGCATTCCCAACCCCCCCTTTTCTTGAGGAAGGGACATGAGCCTACTGGATCTCCTAACCTTACCATACTGCCATACAAAATTCATGAATATAGACTCCATTTCCTTTATCAACGCATCTTCAATTTTGAAAGGGATAGACCTAAATTTATACAAAATTTTAGGAAAAATAGACATTTTAATAACATTTGCCCTTCCTATAACTGATAGATGGAGTTTGTCTATTCTCCTTAAATCCTGTTTAATTTTGATAAGTAATGGCTCAAAATTATCTTTAATAATGTCCTTTGGCTGGGCATTAATTGTAATTCCTAAATAAACAACTGAGTCCAGATATCTATTATCCGTTTTATTTATATTACCGGTACATAATACCTGCGTCTTAGCTACATTAAGACGGTATCCAGATAATCTCCCAAATTCAGAAGTGATTCTAACAATTTCATTCAGGGCACCATCAGGATCCGTGGTTAAAATAGCAACATCGTCCGCATAGGCGAGTACTTTAGTCCGAAATCCTTTGGTAACAACTGGCTTAATTGTACTATCCATTAATAGATTTATTAGAGGATCTATATACAGAGCAAAAAGAATGGGTGAGCACGGGCACCCTTGTCGCGTGCCCCTTGAAATGTAGATCCTCCCTGACTGCTCACCCATAAGATGGATCCTAGCCGTTGGGTTGACATACATAGCACAAATTGCCTGTAGGAATTTAGGGCCAAAACCTCTGTCTCTCATTACCCGCCACAAGAACCTCCACCTGACGCGGTCGAAAGCTTTTTCTGCGTCTAGAAGGGTCATAGCAGCCCTCCCCCCTTCGGCCGCTTGTATATCAAATAATGTGATGACCCTCCTTATATGATCGGTCGTACCTCTGCCTGAAATAAAACCGTGCTGCCAGGGAGAAACCAGGGGCCCAATGATCTTGGCCAGCCGTGTCGCCATGATTTTAGCATATAGTTTGTTATCACTGTTTATTAATGATATAGGTCTGTATGACCCAGGACTCTCTTTCAGTTTCCCCTTCTTATGGAAGACCACAATATTTGTTTCGGTCCAGGATTCCGGGATAGCCCCGGTATTGATAACCCCGTTAAATAGATCCAATAATAAGGGTGTTATTACTTCCCTTAGACATTTATATACTTCCAAAGGAATGGCGTCAGGTCCTGCCGCCTTGCCTGATGCTAAATCCTGTAATGCCTCGGATAATTCATCCATAGTTATACTACGTTCCAATTTTTCTCTCTGGTTAGCGGTGAGTTTGGTACCCATTTCCGGCCAGTTTATACCCGGATCATCATTTTCTGACTCTTCCTTATAAAGCTCTTGGTAAAATCTCTTGAAAACATCAAGGATTTCATCTGACTTTTTATAAGTTTGATCTCCTTCCTTTATTTCGGTTATGATATTCCTTGAAGCAGCCTGCCTTATCCGCAGAGCCAGAGCCTTACCAGCACTTTCCCCTGTTTCGTACATTCCAGATCTATATGAATGATATCCGGCTGCAGCTTTTTTTGCCAATTGTATCTGGAGTTCAGCCTTGATACTATTCAGTCGCTCTAAGCTTGGATTACCCTGACACCCCTGACATACATCTTTCCTATGCTGTTCCTCTGCATCTGCCAATTTACCCAATAACCGTTCCCTCTCTATCTTGCCTTTCTTCCACATTCGCCCAACCAGACCAGCTTTAAAACTATCCCAGACAATGTTGCGGGGAGCACTATATCTATTTGCATCAAAAAATGACTGACACCAAGTTTTCAAATACGAAATATAATTTTTATCCATTAGAAGCTTCCTATCGAAAGTCCAAGGTCTACCTTTTTTCCCTTGTTGACTGACAGCAAATGTTAACACAAGGGGATTATGATCCGAGATTATCTTGGGCAACCTTGCTATTTCCACATTTGGAAGATAGTTAGCTGTTATCATAAAATAATCCAGTTTGGTATATTTATTAAAAGGGTGTGAAAAATATGTAAACCCTGGATTATCTCCCTTTAAACTTCCCCACACATCTATCAAACCATGGGATTTAATAACAGAGGATAACGCCTTATATACCCGTGGCTTCCGACCTGTATATACACACCTATATGTAAAATCTGCTGAGATATTTAAATCTCCACAGATTATTACCGGGGCTGACCAATTTGTTAACTCTTGCTCTAAATAATCCATTACTGCCGGATCATCAAGGTTAGACCCGTATATTGTACAAATTGTGAAACCTATGTTCATTTCACATATAGCCCAACGTCCAGACATATCTGACTTACATCTTTTAACCCCCCCCAATCCTGTCTTTCCAATGATTGCTACCCCTTTTATCGTAGATGTTTGTGAAGAACATGATAAAATTTCATATCCCCTAAAATTCAACCAGTGTTTATTTTTCCACGGCAAGTGAGTTTCTTGAAGGCAGAGAATATCGGCCCCTATTATCTTAATATACTCCTCCAACCTCCCTCTTTTTTTCCAGTTATTCAAGCCACCTATGTTAAGGCTTACTACGTTTAGCTTAGACATAGCCCTGCAAAAATCGTATCCATTGGTCTATCCAATCAATTATTCCCCTGAAAACTTCAAATGAATAGAATACCATTAGCATTGATGAACTAACATTTTCGACAATATACATCTTAACTGTGAGAACTTTCTTTTTTTTTGCTTTCTCCCCCCCGTGTCCCACCCTCCCACCCCGTGTCGCAACCCCCCCTGAACCCACCCCTGACCCTGACCCCCACCCTGAAGGAGCGCGCAGACTGAGTCTGTGCGTGTGATGGATGCAGCGTGCAGTGGGCTCTGAATTCAAAAATAAAAAGAATACATATAATTAGGAAACACCCTTACCCTAAAATTTTTCAAAACCCACTAAAGTAGAAACCAATTGATTCCCCTTTTTTTTTTTTTTTTTTGCCTTATTTGCCTTATTTTTTTTTTTTTTTTCCCCCTTTAAACTGTTTTAACTCCTGAAGACATACAATAACACAGCACAATCTCAAACCTTTGAAATTTATACTTTGCCCTTAGCCGCCCATATTAGCACTGTTATACCACCCTAGGACTAGTCTAATTTAGGAGCGCTACTTAAACATAAGCCCAATCTATACTGAGTTTAAAAAGTCATATGGCTGAGATACCCGCCACCCCCTCTCAACACAATCCCCAAAAGGAGGGAAACCGGAAACAGTTCTTAAAGTTTTTGGATGTGGGATGGAGTGACCATCCCGGCCGTATTTATTAAAACAAAATTAAAACATTAAACGTTTTCATGTTATGTACAATTTCATTATCACATTACGATGTTTGGCTAACCTTAACATAATCTCTAATACAGAGGTTCTCCTAGCCGAACTAGCATCCTACAAAACATTCTCTAAGAACACTGAAATTGTACATCCTAACGTTTAAGGGCCAACGGCAAGGTCATAACCGGTGTCAAGATCCCTAACCAGACTTACCCCTCCCACTTGGGAGGGGCGACAGCACAGAGGCTTACCTCAAGTGCAACTACTAACAATTTCCCTTGACTTGACGGGGGCCCTTAAGACTCGACGCCATTTAAAGGTCGTTCGAACACTTGTGTGTGGTATCTAGAAGGTATCGTTGACCTCTCCCCACCCCACACAACTTACCGCATCTGCCGTCGCAGATGACCCTGGCCCCGGGAAATTCCCCAGGAGGGGGCTGTAACCCCTCCTACAAAGGAAGGGGCCTTGACCGCCTTTCCTTTACTTCCGGCGACCCGCCCTTAGACGGGACCGCCTCCCCACTGAGGGGCCAATGGCCACCTCTCCCGAGCGCTCCCATCCGTGTTGGGTGACGCCCACTCATAGGGATCTACCAATTAGTGCTCACCGATCATGACCTTACCGCCTACCAAAAATAAATACGACAATTCTGAAACCTATGAAAACATTGGTCACTACGACCGAAAGAGCCTGCTAGAAATGCAACACTACATCAACTCATTTTAATCGTAACAACCTAGGCTGTATTCACCATACTTTATTATGATTAACCACAAACTGATACTGTCACAGCCTGTAAACGAAATGGAAAAACCAACTTATAACTTCACTTTATTGCACAACAACTTGCTGTCCTCAGGGGCTGGTGGGTGGGTCAAAATTGGCTCTTCGTTCCGTCCCGAGCTCACGTGTAGCGAGGGGGTGCAGCTTCGGAGCACAAGAACAAGAGGACGTCTTCTGGTCTTGCGCCTTCTTTTATCCGTCTTCAGGGTGGGCGAAAACCCGCCCCTGCCCGCCCCGAGGGCGTGGCCGGCTGCGTCGGTGTCTAGGCCAGCCCACTCTAGGGCGGGAAAAAGCGCGCCCCGGCTACGCCGCTTCGGGCATACCAGCCGAGACGCGCCTCCCGCCCAAAAATGGCTTCCCGGGGGGATCGAGGCACTCAGCCATACGTTCGGGGGGACCGAGTGGTCGCCCCTTTCCATATGGCTGAGATACCCGCCACCCCCTCTCAACACAATCCCCAAAAGGAGGGAAACCGGAAACAGTTCTTAAAGTTTTTGGATGTGGGATGGAGTGACCATCCCGGCCGTATTTATTAAAACAAAATTAAAACATTAAACGTTTTCATGTTATGTACAATTTCATTATCACATTACGATGTTTGGCTAACCTTAACATAATCTCTAATACAGAGGTTCTCCTAGCCGAACTAGCATCCTACAAAACATTCTCTAAGAACACTGAAATTGTACATCCTAACGTTTAAGGGCCAACGGCAAGGTCATAACCGGTGTCAAGATCCCTAACCAGACTTACCCCTCCCACTTGGGAGGGGCGACAGCACAGAGGCTTACCTCAAGTGCAACTACTAACAATTTCCCTTGACTTGACGGGGGCCCTTAAGACTCGACGCCATTTAAAGGTCGTTCGAACACTTGTGTGTGGTATCTAGAAGGTATCGTTGACCTCTCCCCACCCCACACAACTTACCGCATCTGCCGTCGCAGATGACCCTGGCCCCGGGAAATTCCCCAGGAGGGGGCTGTAACCCCTCCTACAAAGGAAGGGGCCTTGACCGCCTTTCCTTTACTTCCGGCGACCCGCCCTTAGACGGGACCGCCTCCCCACTGAGGGGCCAATGGCCACCTCTCCCGAGCGCTCCCATCCGTGTTGGGTGACGCCCACTCATAGGGATCTACCAATTAGTGCTCACCGATCATGACCTTACCGCCACAGGTCCGGATAGTTGACCGGCTATCCGGACCCCCCACAAAACTCCTACCTAAAGGTCATGCTCCAAAGATTTTAACCAGGCTAGGAAGTCTCCTATGAGTAACTCATTCCCCGCCCTCGACAAATGCACACCATCCCCCAGATACATACTGTCATCATTAATACAATTATGCGAGATCGAATGCAATGCCTTGGAACGGAACAACCTACTCACTTTGTTATTCAATTTTCTAACCGAATGATTCAAAGCAGGGATCGAGATAGCCCCCCGCCACACTTTTCGTGGGATCATATGAGACCATGCGATTAGGCACCCCGGAACTCTCCTCGCTAACCAACTTACCGTGGAAAGCATAGCCTCCAGGAGAAGTCGTCTACCGGTGGTGACCAAATCATTGCCCCCCAAATGCACTATGACTATGGACGGCGGTGACCTCATCCGCTCTAACAAGCCCTCAAAAAATTCCTGAAACTGGTCAATACAGAGACCGCCCCTTCCGTAGAAGGACACTCTGTACCCGTATTCCTCAGGTACGTGAACCATGTCACCTGCTTTGAATACGTCTGCAGCCCGTCTCACGTATGAGTGGCCCACGACCCAAACCTCCTTCCTCACAGCCGGTGACGTGCGACCGCTGACCTGGTGTTGGGTCGACTGCTCAGTCTGCCCTGCCGCGTAGGCTTGCGCAACTGAAAACAAACAAAAACAAGAGGCGTGAGTACATGATTACAGTTTCACAACATGTGCAATCGCACGTACCTCTTATAACAATTGGAGGACCAGCGCCCCACACGTTTCACTTGTTCTACATTAAGACCTCTGGCTGTAGCTTCAGTGGCAGCCCCTATACGAAAGGAGTGGGTCCCAAATTCGCCCGGGTCCAAGCCCGCTGCGGCAATGGCCATTGCAAGCACCCGTTGAAACTGAAACCTCGTCAGCGGGGTGGCGTCTGCATGCCTCAACAATGTCCCTCCCCATGATGCCACCCTTCGTGCTAGGTAATCTTCTAAGCACTGTACCGGACACATGGATGAGTCGGGGTTCCTGCGGATGATCGTGCAGTCCCCTCTCCCATCTTGGTCAGTCTTGGACCTGAGAAAGGAGACAATCATCGCATCACCCCTGATCTGGACATGCTCCCTGCACAAGCCCCCCGTCACGTCCCGTTTGTTCCTTGCAACCAGCTCACTAACTCTCATAGCCCCGTGAAATGCCAGCGTAAATGCAGTCCGGAACAAACAGGTCTCGAACGGGGACGAGCATGTGTTCGGGAGCGTGACCAGTAACTGGGACAACCTGTCTAGACCTATCGGTCGTCGTACATCTACTCTGCGACCCTCTAGACGTTGCCACCCACGTAGCGCTTTTTGTACCGTGAAAGACGCTGTTGGGTCCAGGATGCCATGGGCCCTGGCAACAAAGGAAATGGCGGCACGATGCCTTTGGGCCGTAGCCACCGATTTCCCAGCCCTACGTAAGGACATCAGAAAAAGTACTACCAACTCCTCCTGACCCCAAAGTCCTCCTCTCTCTGCCCCCAAAAAGGCTAAATAGGCCTGGAACGCCCCTTCATATGCCTTCCTTGTCCTGGGTGCTAGACTCTCTCCCACGAGGTGACGAAGTTCGGGGCACCGAGAGACCAGAGAGCTTCGGGGAAGGGTGCCGGCTCCGGGTCCGCTGAAGGAAGGAAACCCGAGAAAGCCTGCATGTGAAAACGAGACAGTGCATCAGCAGCCTGATTCATCACCCCTGGGACGTGTTTTGCTCTGAATACTACGTTCAGTTGCATACACAGTAAGACAATTTCTTTGAGGAGCCTCAAAATCAACTTACAACGGGCTGCCTGACTATTGATGCATTCTACCACGGTCATATTGTCGGACCAGAACACAACAGAATGATCTCTGAACCCTTCTGGCCAGGTTCTCAGGGCCACCAGAATGGGAAATAGTTCGAGGAAAGCGATGTTACTTGTCAGCCCCTTCTCGTGCCACCATAGGGGCCACTTTTGTGCCGACCATTTTGTGCCGAAGATGGCGCCAAAACCTACGCTTCCTGCTGAATCTGTCCATAGCCCAAGCTCTTCAGAGGAGACGGCTGGCTTGTTCCAGACGACCCGGCCATTGAAGTCCGCCAAGAATGCTAACCAAATCCGCATGTCCTGGCGGACCTCGGCCGATAACCTTGTGCGATGATGACCCTCCTTTAAGCCAACCATCGCTTGGGCAATTGAGCGGGAAAAGGGGCGAGCCATTGGTATCACCCTCAAGGCAAAGTTCAACTTTCCCACTAACTGTTGCAACTGATGCAGTGTAACTTTGGATGCCTTTAAACATACTTGGAGGGCTGCCCTGAATTTCGACACTTTGCTAGCTGGTAAACGGAAGCACCCCTCCCTTGAGTCCAACTCGATCCCCAAAAACTCGAGGCAAGTCGTGGGACCCATAGTTTTACCTGGTGCCAATGGCACGCCAAGATGATCCATTAACACACAGAATTCAGCTAAGGCCCGGGCACATTCGGAAGTACCGGCGGGGCCAAGGAACAGAAAATCGTCAAGGTAGTGCATTACATTTCGGAAACCCGTTTTCTTAGTGAACACCCATTGCAGGAAAGTACTGAATTGCTCAAAGTAAGCACATGATATAGAGCATCCCATTGGCATACACCTATCCATGTAAAATGACCCCTGGAACCCGAATCCCAGAAGACGCTGATCGTCTGGGTGTACCGGAAGCAACCGGAACGCTGACTCGATATCAGATTTCGCCATCAACGTCCCGTGCCCCAGGCGATTCAAGATGGCTACCGCCTCATCAAAAGATGCGTATCGCACCGAACAAACTTCTGGCTCAATTGCGTCGTTCACCGAAAGACCATATGGAGAAGATAGATTATGAATCAAACGAAACTCACCCGGGTCCTTCTTGGGGACCACCCCTAACGGAGAACAAACGAAATCCGGTACCGGGGGCTCACTAAACGGGCCGGCGACCCGTCCCCGGCTAACCTCTTTCTGAATTTTTTCTTGCACTACAGATGCATGTTGTAAAACGGAAAGTTGATTTTTGCACATCCCTACACCCTGAAAGTCCCCTACCGGGATGCGGAAACCATGTGTAAAACCGTTCCGCAGCACCCCGGCAGAAGTACGATCCGGGTATTCGCTGAGCCAGGGAATCATTGCCAAGGTATCAATCGGGGTTGGTAAAGGCGCCCCTCGGCCTAGCTTAGACCTGTTTGGCGCCTCCCTTACCCCCATTCTCACTCGTTCTGGCTCTGCACGATGACTCAGGATGGGACGACCCACACGTACTACACTCATGTTTGAATTTACACGATCCCGGAGGCCTGGTACACTTCCCCTTGTTAAAATTAAAACAGAAACCCTTTCTCCCTGTATTGCCTGCGGGCCTCGACTGGTCGTCGGTGCTCGTACTTGGTCGAAAGGGCGTCCCCACATTTTGGCGGGAGTAATCAACAACAGTGCTCCCGACCAATGGCATTCTTAACATTCCCGATTCTTTCATCTTATCCCATGTTAAAGAATCGTAACAATCCCAAGTCAAACTCTTGTTATGTTCCTTTTCTTTCCTGAACAAATTGTCATAACAAAACCAATGGTTACCTTGATACGCTGTCGAGTAACCCATAATTCGTGATTGATAAACGGGAAACTCAGGAAGCAACTCGGGCCTACGTTCCCCCAAAATTGATGTGAAAATACCCCATGCATTGCCCCAGTTGCCAATGTTCTCATTTACCTTAAAGGCGGCCATCTTTGCGCGCCAAACACTCGGATGCATTAAGTCCTTCTGACTTTTTACATGCTCCACATCATAATGATCAACAAGCAGGGAAAAAATATTCACGTACTCCCCCGCCCAGATCTTTTCCTTTATAGCTAAAGGCACATGTTGTCCTAATCTCTCTCTACGAGAGGGTGCTGACTCGTCCCTTGCAATCGGCAATGGCCGCTTACCTGCACCGGACGCAGCTTCTGCCGCTTGCGGCTTGTCTATCCCCGCCAACGGCGTAGCCACTCTAGCTGCCTCTTTCTTCTCACGAAGCCCTTTTATCAGCGCCTGTGCTTCGGCAGCCGTGGCGCCATCACTACTATCCCCCAACCATGCTGCTAGCTGTGCTGCCAGCTCGGGGGGCATGTCTTCCTTGGATGTCGGGGTGACGACAACGGGGATTGGATTCCCCTCCATCGGTACTGGGGTCGGCGCCTCGAGCGGGGCAGAGGGGACCGGGACGGCCCCACCGGCTGGAACCTTTCTCGGCCTCTTAGGTCTCCCTCCAGCCGGCGGGGTGCCCGAACCCTCCTCCCCATCTCGCTCCGCCAACCGTTTCTTTATGTCGGACACTTCTTTGCAAAGGGCCCGCACCATCTGTTCGGTCGTCATTCTTTTTGCGCCTTTCTTGGGCATCTCTCCGAGGAAGTATCTAGAAGACAAAGAAAAAGATCAAAACGCTCAAAATTGGCTCTTCGTTCCGTCCCGAGCTCACGTGTAGCGAGGGGGTGCAGCTTCGGAGCACAAGAACAAGAGGACGTCTTCTGGTCTTGCGCCTTCTTTTATCCGTCTTCAGGGTGGGCGAAAACCCGCCCCTGCCCGCCCCGAGGGCGTGGCCGGCTGCGTCGGTGTCTAGGCCAGCCCACTCTAGGGCGGGAAAAAGCGCGCCCCGGCTACGCCGCTTCGGGCATACCAGCCGAGACGCGCCTCCCGCCCAAAAATGGCTTCCCGGGGGGATCGAGGCACTCAGCCATACGTTCGGGGGGACCGAGTGGTCGCCCCTTTCCACGAGCTTTGATTTCTGAGGGAAAATAAAGAGTCTTTCCCTGATGAATAACTTTAAGTTGAGCTGGATTAATGAGATACACCTGTATTTTTTTGTCCTGAAATGGCTTGATTAGCTGTCTTAATCTCCATCGCCGTTCCACAGTAGTGTGGAAAAAATCCGGCCTTACAAAGAAAGAGCCACCCTCAAAAGCCCTCTTAGAATCTGGTCTGGCTTTTTCTGCAATAGATTGGCGCAGCAAGAAGTTTCCTATGTATATCAGGATTGCTCTTGGCTTATCATCTGCTCTAGCATTCTGCCTCATCCTGAATGGTATGCGATGTGCTCTCTGGATTTCAGTAGTCCAGTTCCACCCTGCGACATCTGGGAATGCTTTCTCAAATATTTTAACAATAAAAGCCTTAGCGTCCTGTCCTTCACATCCTTCCAGAATCCCTAAGACTCTAAGGTTGTTTCTTCTTAGTCTATTTTCTAAATCCTCCAGCTTCCACTGGACGTCCTGTGCTTGTGTGTCTAGGGATTCCACTTTTCATGTTGCGGTTGCCACCTCAGCTTCAGTAGAGACGATTCTCTCTTCCAGATTTAAAACCCTATCTCCCATGTTCTCACAAGCTTTTGAAAGCTTCCTGACCACCCCTTTCATTTTCCTCATGGTAGCCTGGGCCTTGAGGCTATCGGATCTGGTCTCCTCACGATGTGCTGTGATACCCTGATGGATCGATTCCATCATTAACATCATTGAGTTCATTGAGGGTTGTGTGGTATCCTGTGGTATTGATAAGGGCACCTGATCCTGCAAGGGGTCTGCCGCCTGGTTTAGGTTACCCTGTAGCAGAATCGTAGGGGAGTGGTCCCATGTTAGATCATCTTGACCTTTTTGAGAGTGCGATGTTTTAACTGTCTGTGGTGGCTCCCCTTCTGGGTCGCTTTCTGTTTCTAAATTACTGCCGTCGATGTCCGAGCTATGGAGCTCATCTTCCTCATCATCAGCTGACCAGTCGGCCTCCTCAGTCACTGAGAAGAAACACTCGCTGGGGGTTTTCTCTTTCTCTTTTTCTTTCTCCTTCTCTTTCCCTCCATCCGTTAGGCCATTCCGGGTGACAGATTCGGCTCTCTGATCTTGATCTTGACCTGAGGTTTGACCTAAAGTATGACCCTCCATGGGGCTAGCCGCTGCTTTCTCTGCTAGTACACCACCTGTATCGCCTGTGCCCAGAGAGTGATGCTGGCCTAGGTCTGGGTCTGGGTCCGCCCGACAAACACTCACAATAATGTCGGCAGTTTGAGAAGGGATTTCATGATTAAGCACAGGCTCGATTAGACAGTCCGCTTCCCCAGCTGAGGATGCTGTTGCCATCTCAGTATCTGCGATAGAATTGTTGACGGGCTCTTTGCCTGCCACCTCACAAGTCCCAGATCTTTCGCCCCCAGGAGCCCTACTATCAGCATCAAAGTCCACTGTGGCCACGACAGCTGCATCCTGTCCTGATTCTTGCTCCAACCCGATGTTCTCATCAGTAGGTAGTGGAAGTGGTGTTAACCCTGCCACAGACACCATCTCCGTATTTTTATTTTTCAATTTTTTCTTCTCTTTCTCTTTCTCCTTACGATTCATGAGCTCAACTACACTCACTGATGCTGTAGCGGCAGCTGTGGCAGCAGCTTGTCTTGTCCTAGCTGCTGGGGGCCTCATTCCCTTCGGAGTACACAGCACTGATGCCAGTTGTTTCTCTGTAGCCCTGGAAAATATCCCTGCTTCGCTTTTTTCAAAGTCTATAGTTCCCTCTGCGACAACAGCTATTGGGCAACTGATAGTCTCTGTATCCCTTGTTTCCTTTGGAGTTGGTCTGATTTCGGCGTTTCTAGCGTATCGCCTGCTAGACACCGGCTTACCTCCTGAATTCAGCTTTGTAGTCATACACGTTGAAGGCTGCCACTCCGCTTGTTTCGTTCGTGCCTGCTGGTATCTCCGATACCTGCCTCTGCACCTCACGGGCTCCGCGTTACACTTCCCGCCTCCACCGCTGTTGCTGTGGCTGGAGCCGCTCACCTGGTCAGTGTGGACCCGCCCCCTGAGTCCGTGAGCTCTGCGGGCTCTGCCGGCGTCCCTGCCGGCAAGCCCGATCCTCAAGAGAAGTGCCGCGGCAGCCCTCAGCACCTCACAAGACAGCACTTTGCGGTAGGAAGAAAAGAACGGCATCGGGTTTCCAATGTTGTTTTAAGAAAATCCTGATCGCTTTTTTTTTCCACTTTCCTCACATTTATCCTTGGCGTGCATGTTTTTTAATTAGCGCTCGGTGATATTCGTTTTTCAAAGTAGCCGCCATTTAAGAAAGAGAATCCCTCTCTCAACCCTGAGCGGAGTGGTGCGCCTAATTTGTCGGGGTGTTTCCTAGGATCGTCCCGGCAGAGCCATCACTGCTTACACGCTGCAGCTCAGCCGTGGGTCACGGCCGCCATCTTGCTCCCTCGCGTGTGAAACAGAAATTTTACAGGGTAGCTGACAAGGTCAGGGCCAGCATCAAGGAAGAAGTTTCCAAGATGTTGGCGCTGGGGGTGATCGAGCCCTCCAGCAGCCCCTGGGCTAGCCCAGTGGTCTTGGTACCCAAAGCTGCTGCGCCTGGTGCCACTCCAGAACTCTGGTTTTGTGTGGACTACCGTGGGCTCAATGGGGTCACGAAGACTGACGCACACCCCATCCCCAGAGCTGATGAGCTCGTGGATCGGTTGGGAGCTGCCCAGTACCTCAGTACCTTTGATTTGACCTCTGGGTACTGGCAGATTGCCTTAACTGATGGGGCCAAAGAGAGGTCTGCATTCTCAATGCCACAGGGGCACTTCCAGTTCCACGTCATGCCCTTTGGGTTGAATAATGCCCCTGCCACCTTCCAGAGACTGGTTAACCAGGTACTGTCCGGGCTGGAGGAATTCAGCGCCGCATACCTGGATGACATTTCTGTGTTCAGCTCCACGTGGGAGGAACACTTGCAACACCTCTGTGAAGTGTTGAAGGCTCTGCAAAGGGCAGGCCTCACTATCAAGGCCAGCAAGTGCCAGATAGGGCAGGGATCTGTGGTGTATTTGGGACACCAGGTGGGGAGTGGCCAGGTGGTGCCCCTACAGGCAAAGATTGATACCATTCTGGCTTGGGAGCCCCCCAAGACCCAGACGGAGGTGAGAGCCTTTTTAGGACTCACTGGGTATTACAGACGGTTTGTTAAGGGATACGGCACCATTGTTGCCCCCTTGACAGAGCTGACTTCTAGAAAGCAGCCCAAGAAAGTGAACTGGACCGAAGCCTGCCAGACTGATTTGACACCCTGAAGACTGCCATGTGCACAGCCCCTGTGCTCAAGGCACCTGATTTCTCCAGTGAGTTCATAGTACAGACAGACGCTTCAGAGCATGGTATGGGAGCAGTACTCTCACAAATCACGGAGGAGGGAGGAGACCAGCCGGTAGCTTTCATTAGTAGGAGGCTACTCCCCAGGGAACAGAGGTGGAGTGTGATTGAGTGAGAAGCTTTTGCTGTGGTCTGGACCCTGAAGAAGTTGAGGCCCTACCTGTTTGGGACTCACTTCCGCGTTCAGACTGACCACAGGCCCCTCAGATGGTTAATGCAGATGAGGGGTGAGAACCCAAAACTGTTGAGGTGGTCCATCTCCCTACAGGGAATGGATTTTATGGTGGAACACCGCCCTGGTACAGAGCACGCCAACGCTGATGGTCTGTCCAGGTTTTTCCGCCTTAGTGATGAGAACCCCCAAGATGGTGGGTAGTTCTCATCACGTGTTAGACCTGGCATCTTTGGCGTGGTTTTCCCCTATCTTTTTACCTCTACCTCCTGTATTTTTGATGTTGTGCTGGATTTCCTTTTTGCTGGTTTAGATGCTTTGGACACTGCCACTGCTGATCAGTGCCAGAGTGTAAGTGCTCCCTATGTAAATTGTTATCATGATTGGATATACATGATTGGCATATTTGTATCACCATGAAGTCCCTAGTAAAGTGCACTGGGTGTGCCAGGGCTGGTAATGACAAACGCTACTAGTGGGCCTACAGCTCTGATTGTGCCACCCACATGAGTAGCCCTAAAATGGTGTCTCTGGCCTGCCACTGCAGTGCCTGTGTGCAGTCTAGGAACTGCCGTGTCCTCCTGGTCAGTGTCCCCACTGACCAGGCCTAACCCTTCCCTTTTTGTGCACATTAGTCACCCCTATGGAAGGCCCAAGGAACCCCCCTGGGCAGGGTGCAGTGTATGTAAAAGGTAGAGCATGTACTAGTGCAGGTGAGATGCTCTGGTAGTGAATTACAGCCATTTTCGTTTTTCACTATTGTAAGGCTATCTTGCTCCATAGATTAACATGGGGGATGCTGGCTACAGTGGCTTCCAGCATTTCTTCCCATAGGAACAAGATAGGACATACGTATCTAGTATCCCTGAACTCAGAATTTAATAACACATCTTTTAGGAAAGGTTGTTTTTAAATCCTGTGTTTGAGAACAGCACTTTTAGAAAGTTGCTGTTCTCTTGTCCCTTCTGTGTGCCTTGGCCTGTTTGTGTATTGACTGTCTGGTTTGAGAGTGACAGGGGCTGGGGATTCCCCAGGAGGCTGGCTGAGTCAGCCCTAGGCTGAATGACTGCATTTGCAACCTGAGTGGTGGGAGGAGTTAGCACCTGGGCCTGAATAGGGCTGTGCCTGCCTGCCACAATGCTGGCTCCACCTCCTGCTGGGCGGCTGATGACCCTGCCCCTCACTCTGAAAGGAAAGGAGAAGCCAGGAAAACAAAGTACTCAGGAAACACCCAGAACTGGTTCAGACCGGGCTCAGGGCCCACATGCAAAAAGAGAACAATGGCCCACATGCATCAAGCATTTTTGGAGTCGCAAACGGTGCGATTCCTTAAAATCGGCCGTTTGCGACTCCAAAAATGCTTTTTCAGATGCATCATTATTTTTTAATGAAATTCGCTGATTTTGCGACTTTCCAGAATGCGATTGCATTTAAGGAATCGCAAATTTGCGATTCCTTAAATGCAATGCATCATTCTGAAATAAAA
Organism: Lissotriton vulgaris; assembly: GCF_964263255.1. Lineage (NCBI taxonomy): Eukaryota > Metazoa > Chordata > Amphibia > Caudata > Salamandridae > Lissotriton > Lissotriton vulgaris. The sequence continues at coordinate 628,920 of NW_028249459.1, forward strand.
TTGCGAGAACAAGGTTTGGAAGTGCAAATTACCACGAGGTTGAACCTCGTGGTAAATTGCGAAAAATGTTTAAAATGTACTAATTTACATTTTAAACAATGTCATGTTACAGACACGTGCCCCCCTGCACCCATGAAATTTTCTAAGTGCCACTCGCAATTTCCATTGATTCCTATGGGCCTTTTGGCCCATAGGAATCAATGGGAATAGCGAATTCGCAATTTTGAAGTCACATAATATTTGCGATTCGGTAAAAATTGCGATTTTTACCGAATCGGAAATATTTTGCACTTTCTATGATGCATCCCGTTTTGCGAATCCATATTTGCGATTCGGTAAAATTCGTAAATCTGGAAACGCAAAACGGGAGTTTGATGCATGTGGCAGAATGACTTTTAGGAGTATAAGTACAGGACCCCTGAAAACAGAATATTAGATCATCCTGGAATCAAGAAGGAACCTCTGCCAAGGATAAAGCTGAATCTGAAGAAGGAAGACTGTCCTGCTGTTGCTCTGCTGGTCTGACCTGTTGGTTTGCTGCCAAGGAGAGGGGACAGACTTTGCTGTTGTGCTGTGTCCCCTGCCTTGAAGGAATCTCCAAGGGCCTGAGAAGAGGTGGCTCCCTGTTCTGAAGTCCCAGGAACAAAAGGACTTCACCCCCAACTTCCCTGAACTCTGCTGAGAGAGTTCTGTCCTTCCTAGAGTGCTTGATCCAGTTGTGGGGCCTCTGGAAGTTGTACCTGTGCTGGGAAGCTTGAAACTAAGCTTGAGAGACTTTTTGAAATTGAAAAGTGTTGCTGAGCTCGCTGCGGAGCGCATCCCCGACAGTGCGAGAAGTTTCCCGCCGCTACAAAGGTCGAGATCGTCGCAGCGCCTGTTGCCGCTTTCAGAGCCGTCGCATCCTTCGTTTGCGGGACGCACCCGATCGGTGCGGGAAGCCTAACATCGCTGCGAGTGTCATCGCAGAGCCTGTGGTCGCTGGGTGAGATCACCGCACTGCTTGCTTGCTTGCATCATGTCGCTGTGAGTGTCGTCGCAGAAACCATCGCGTCGAGGAGCTGCGAGAGAGAAGATCACCGCTGGTCCGCGCATTGTCGCCCCGGAGATCGTCGCACCTCCAAAGATTGTCGCATCGTGCCTTTGCGTGAACAAACTTCCTACGGAACCTATGCACCGGAATCCATACAAGTGGCCTTCCTCCCCTTACAGACCGGATTCGTCGCAACAAACCCGCTGCTGCAGCGGGGCTGTCGCATCGCCTCCCCAGGGTCTCAGGAGCAACGCATCGCTTGTTTTCCACCGCACCAGCTTCTGCTTTTGGAACTTTGTCGCAACTAAAACGTACTGTGAGTAAACGTGACGCAACTGTGAACTTTTCACGCATCTGTGGATTATTTTATCGCAACCTAAAGAACTTACCTTACAACTTTAAGAACTCTTTTGAAACCATATTCTTAAACTGTGTATGTTGGATTTTTGTCGTTTTGGTCTTGTGTAGTTTAGATTAAATACCTTTATTTTTCTAAACTGTTGTGGAGTCAGTTTGTGGTGTTTTCACGGTGGTACTGTGAGTGTTGGTACAAATACTTTACACATTGCCTTCTGAATAGCCTTGACTGCTCATGCCAAGCTACTTAGAGGGTGAGCAGGGGTTATCCCAGAGGGTTTGCTCCTTACCCTGACTAGAATCAAGGGTCCCTATTTGGACAATGGTACCTACCCCTGCCAACTAGAGACCCCCAGTTCTAACAGCAAACAAATGATGGACGGAATGATGACAACAGCAGGCACGTCAAAACCATTAAACGAAATAGCACTCAGAGGCTATAATTAAAGCTGACCGAGCAAAAACACATGTAAAATTCGGTGCCCTCATGGGAGGTTACAAAATGAGTCAAGGTGCAACTATGGAGGGGCTCCTAACCCTAATGACCAATGAAAAGCCACAGTTTCCAAAGGAGAATAACAGAAGCCAAGAAAAATATGGGGGTAAAGTGAGCGGCGCTTCAATCCCATTCCTGAACACAGCATGCCTTGCAGAGCAGCGCATGCGCTGCCCAGTCACGACCTAAAAATGTATCTATCCAAAATATTTATTTGTTTTCCAAAAGGCTGTTCCAACATTTTTACTTATATTTTATATAAGACTTATGGGTTTCTTTCAGCATTTCCTATATTGCACTCCTCCAAACGTTCATAAATATCCCTCCTCTCCATACCAAGGTTGTGTTACAATACATACACCCTGTTTCCTGATGCAGAAAACTCTTCACCATCTATAGCCACTAAATAGGAGTCAAATAATTTCTTCCATCTTGACAACGGTAAAATTGTATCACCATCATCAGGCAAAATTGTGATGGTTGTGTCATTCCAGTCATGGCCACTTCTGTTAGGCAGATAAAATATTAAGTCAAATAAGTAAATAGCACAATTAAGAAATACAATAATCTAAAATACCAAACCACCTGAAGCATCATTCTTCTGCGGTGCAATGAATAATTTGAAAATGTTGTGCAAATCCAAGAGAACAGTGTTTTTACCGAGCTGTTGCCCTTGCAATCGCTCCTTTGTCCTCAGTAAAAGCTGAAAGAGATGCTTGCTGCTCTAATCCTTATAAGCCGATATACACAGGGTCCCGATATGGGTAACTTGATTTACAATAGTGCAGAACCAGGCGCGCAACACCCAGTGGGCTCACGGGGCTTCAGCCCCCCCTGTCGTGTGTGCCGGCCCGGGCAGCGACAGCTTGGCGGACTGGCATTAATCAAATTGCAGCCGCACCCCAGTACTTTACTTGTAAATGAGGCTTTTGTTGTGTGTTCACCCCTTCTTACAGCCACTCTGTCCGTGGTGGAAGAATTTGCCCCCCGAAATATTTTCCAGCCCCCACCCCCAAATTTGGCTCTAGTTGCCCGCCTGTGCAGAACCAATAGGGGCTTCAATTTTGACGAAAGTCCCACACCCTTTTCGGCTAGCTCAGGGGTGTCCAAGCTTGTCCAACCTTGTCTAAAATAAGAGCTACTTATGATCAGGGGAAATCATCCTAAGCTATAAACAAATCTGATCATTGAGACAACAGTAACTACGCCTGATAACATTACGCCTGATAACATTACAGCAGCAACCACGCCACAACAGCAACAATAGTGATCATCCCAGCGCTTCAGACAGGGTAACCAGCAAAAACGTCAGGAAACGCATTATCACGGTGAATGCCTAGTAAAATAACAACCTGAAACAGCAAGTGCTCTCTTTTTTTCAGTTTAAGAAATGTTTTATTACATTTGAACAAATACAATACCAAGCCATATAATGGTTCAGGTAAACCAAAATAAGATAAACATGAGGCATATGGTGAATGTCAAAAAAATAAAAAGTTAAGAGAAAGAAGATGAGAAGAAATGGAAAGTGAAGATTGAGGAAAAGAAGAAAGAGAGGAATAGAAGAGTAGGGAAAGAGGAGAATAGAAGAAAAAGAGAGAGCTAGATCAAGACTAAGGGGAATATGTGCAAGGAAGGAAAGGACTAAGTAATCAATTGGGAGAATTGGACAAGAGATAGGTAGTAAAAGGGAGCGATAGAAGATCAGATTTAATTTTTAAGGAAACAGAAGAAGAGGAAGCGACAGCAATCCTATGCTCGTCACAAATGAAGTTCCACCAGGTAAGTACAGACAATTTGGAGTTATCTTTCCAACAAGAGAGAATCACTTTAAAAGCAATAGCAATAAAAACATCAAGCAATCTAGCACTAGCTGGTACAACATCTATATCAGCTGATACAGAGCCCAAAAACACATTTAATAATGATAATGAAGAGGAGCAATGAAACATTCGCAGGCAAATATTCCAAACAGAATTCCAAAAGGATAAAACAGAAGGACACTCATATAAAAGGTGTTTAAGTGCGCCCGTTTCTAAAGAACATGACCAACATAATGTTGAAACTGATGATGAAAACTTAGAAATACTTAGAGGTGTGATAACAGCTCTATGATAGATAAAAAATAGTGATTGAGTAATGCGTGCTGCAATAGAAACTTTAAACAATTTAGACCATAAACGATCCCAAACATCAACAGATAAGGAAACAGACAAATCAGTTTCCCATGCAATCTCAACATTTGATTTAGGTCGATCAATAACAGTTGATAACAATAGTTTATATACAAGGGCGGCTTTAGGTTGGTGTAGTGAAAACAACAGATATAGGGGAGTAGAGGGAGAGAAAGACGGTAATGTATCAGGTGCTGAAAGAGTAGCCAAGTGAGATTGTATGGCAGCAGTAATATTAGTATACACAGTAAGACAAGACAAGGGCAAATGATACAAATCTTGAAATTCATGAAAAGGAATAATAGTATTATTAGAGAAAAATTGATGAACAAATAAAATATCCTTTTCTTTCCAATATTTATAATAGAAAGATTTGCCCTTATATTTGAGGAATTTATTATACCATACAATGGATGGCAAAACCATTGAAGTGGGGATAGATCCTTAGAGAATGTGCTTTGAAGTAGTGTTTGTGAATATTTTAAGACCAGGTTTCTGCCAAAAAAGAACAATTTGACATAAAAACAGTGTGTTGAAACGAGAAATCCTTTAACAGTGAGCGTTCAAAAGCAACCCATCTGGGTAGCAGGGTATCCATAAAATCATAAGCTAAAGAAAAGGATTGCTTAATCAGGAAAGCAGAGTGATGAGTTTTAAAATTGGGGAAACGGACACCACCTTCATTCTTAGGGTGGATGAGTTTTTGTGTAAGGCAACACGAGGGTGCTTATCATTCTACAAGAATTTAGAACAAATAGAATTTATACGATTAAAATATGAATTAGGTATTTTTTCAGGGAGCATAGAAACAGTGTAAAGTATATGTGGCGTGATCATCATCTTAATAGTATCAAGTCTGCCCCACCAGGACAAGAACTGGGGAGACCAAATGTGTGGGAGGGATTGGATTTTTTGTACAAGGGAGGCAAACGTAAGTTTGAGCGTGTCAGCGAGGGATGAAGAAAACCAAATGGCAAGGTATTTAATTTTGGAAGGGCACCACATGAAATCAGTAGAACCAAACATGTGTTGATAGCAGACGGAATTTAAAGGCAAAACTTCTGTTTTTGATAAGTTAAGTTTATAGCCTGAAATGGAGGAATATAAACAAACTTTGTCCAAAAAAGGAGGGAGAGAGGTGACAGGGTAAGCCATATAAACCAAGACACCATCAGCATATGACGATATTTTTGTTTCAATAGAGGTCAGTTTAAAACCAATAATGTTGGGGTTAGTTCGGATGCATTCCAAAAAAGGTTCAAGACAAAGGATAAACAATAACGGGGAAAGAGGACAGCCTTGTCTTGTACCCCTAGATAAGGAAAAAAATCTAGAAAATTGGCTATTAACAAAAATACTGGCTCGGGGAGAGGAGTATAGGAGCTTAACCAGGGAAATAAAAGCATGCCCAAAACCAAATCATTGTAAGGTACGAAACAGAAATTGCCAATTGATACAGTCAAAGGCCTTCTCAGCAGCCAAAGAAAGGGCTGCTAGTGGAGCTTTAAAATTTTTACTATGAGAAATAATATTGGAAAACATACGAGCATTATCTGCGGCTAACCTGCCTTTCATAAAACCAACTTGGTCAGTTTTAATCAAAAGCGGGATAAGAGAATCAAGACGGGAAGCTAGGATTTTGGCAAAAATTTTACAATCAAAGTTAATCAGGGATATAGGACGATAGTTTTTACACTGGGAGTGATCTTTTTCAGGTTTGGGAATTATAATAATTAGAGCATCCAAGAAAGACCCAGACGCCTTAGTGTCAGCTATAAAGGAATTAAAAAGTTGTAGTAATTTCGGCACAAAAATGGCATGAAATGCAGAGTAAAACTCAACAGGTAATCCTTCAGGTCCTGGTGCCTTTGATTTTTTGAGGGAATTGATAGCCCGAAGAACTTCTTGAGGAGAAATAGCTTTCTCTAACTGGCCAAATTCATCAGGAAGTGACGGAGGTGAGGGGAGGCCATCGAAAAAAGACGTTAAATTTTGTTCAGAAGGGTGTGTGTCATCGGTATAAAGAGCTTGATAGTAATTATAAAAAACTTCTACAATGTTTCCATCAGACGAAACCAGTTTATTGATAGTATCATTAAGAATAGGGCCTACCGTTTTACGTTCAGATTTTATTTTTAGATAATTTGCCAACATTTTACCAACCTTATTTTGGCCCCCATGAAATTTAGATTTGACTTTCAGCAAGGTATTACATGCTTCAACTGAAGCGATTTTATTTAACTCAGTTTTTGCTTTTATTAGGTTCTGAAGGGCATCAGTAGACTTAGAGGAGAAATAAGAGTGTTCAAGCCGTTTGATATTCTTGAGTTGGTCTTCATATTTAGTTCTATTTAGTTTCTTCTTTTTAGACACATAGGATATAGTGAAGGCTCGTAGGGACGCCTTAAAAGCATCCCAATTATTAGGAAGAGAGGTGTCTGACGGGTTGTTAAAAGTGAAAAACTCATTAATAAACACAGTAACTTATTTTACAAAAACATTATCATTCAGCAGAAATGTATTGAATTTCCAACGACTAAATTTAGAAGAGGTAAGGGTAAGGTCAAGGACTGCATGGACAGGAGCATGGTCAGAAATAAAAATAGAACCAATTTCAGATTTTTGAATAGAGGGGAGTAAAGATTTACTGACCAAAATGTAGTCAATCCTTGAGAGAGTATGTTGAACATTCGAGAAAAAAGTGTACTCAAGGGAATCAGTATTGCAAGTTTTCCATACATCATAGAAGGGACGAGAGGCAATGGCAGATTGGAAACATTTATGGGATTTGTTAGGATGAAATTTGCTCAAGGAGAGTCTATCAGTAAAAGGGTCAAGCCACTGGTTAAAATCACCAGCAATTACAATATTTGGGCAATCAATTTAGGAGATAAGGATTTTAATACCATTCCAAAATTTGGGGTCAGGTCGAACAGGACCATAAATGTTAAGTAAGACCAATGTCTTATTCTGAATCACAACCGTAGCCATTACCCAACGACCTTCATCATCAGATTGAGAAGATATAATTTGGACAGACAACACTTTATGAAACAATATAGCCACACCCCCTTTTTTGTTAATAGCAGGGGAGAACACCACTTGGCCCACCCATAGTCTTTTTAGCTTAGCAGATTCAACATCCGTACAGTGGGTTTCTTGGAGAAAAACAACTTGCAAATTAAGTTTAGATAAATGAGACAATACCTTTTTACGCTTGACAGGAAGTCTAAGACCTCGAACGTTCCATTTAACAAAATTACACATGATAGAAGGTAAGGAAGAGGACAGCTACAAAAAAGGACACAGCAAACAAATACATTATAAATAAATAAAATACTGAACACATGCACATTGATAGGATTAAATGCGCCCAGAGTCATAATGGACAGCAACACGAGAAGGAAGAAATAAGTAGACAGATCAAGGCAAAAGTGCCAGGTCTGAGAAGAAAGAGAAAACCAAGACATCGGGGGCGAAGAGACGCCAAAGAGGACACAGACTCCAGCGAGCAGCAAAAGAGCAGAGAGGGGAGTGAGAAGTTAAACAAAAGGATGAAAAGATAGAACCTCAAGAAAAGGATGACGTAGAAAGGAAAGTCTTAGTGGAGCCATAGTAACCACATCAGCATAACTATTACAATCAAGAAGACGAAAAATATCAAGTATTAGTGTCCATGCTGGATGAGGAAACAGTTTGTGTATATGCGTGTAGTTTTTGAGGATCATCAAACGAGCGGGTACGGCCATTATGAGTAATTTTGCAAAAACATGGATGTAGGATACCATATTGGATGTTCAACTGTCTTATTTGAGGACGAAGATTCAAAAATTCCTTGCGCCGAGCATTCGTTGCAGTTAAGCGATCTTGAGAAATAAAAATGTTATGACCAGACCATATGAGACGTCGTTTGAGTCTAGCAGCTTTCAGAAGATTCATTAACTCAGTAAACTCACGGAATAGAACAATAATCCCACGAGGTTTGGACGCGTTGGATTTAAGACGACCTAAACGGTGAGCCCTCTGGATGTTAAGAGGATGAGACACAGGTTGAAGATCTAAAAGTTCATGCAGAAACTTTCGTATGAAGGACACCATGTCGGACCCCTCCAAATTCTCCGGAACACCATAAATACGTAGGTTATTCCTACGATTGCGATTTTCAAGATCCTCAGTATGGAGTTTTATCTCTTTCTCCAGCAGAGGTATTTTAGAAGAGACATTCTGATTATCACTAACAGGTTGTTCCAAATTCAAAACCTTGCCTTCCATAATGACCCATCTTTCTTCAATTTTCTTGAGTTTTCCATTAGTGGCAGACATAAAAGGTTGGAGACCCCGTACCTCCTCTAAGATTGAATCCAGAACGGGATTTGGAGAGGTATGAATAGGGGAAGGTGGGTCATTCTTAAGTCGTTTAGGTTTTGTTCCGGTGTTGGAAGATTTTATATTGCCTGCGTCATGAACCATTGCTATAACGTGAGCGCACACTAAAATTGGGGAAAAATGTAAGTTTTGAATAGATACAAAACACTCACAAAAAGTACTGAGGTAAAGGAGTCATGTAAGGCTCAAAAGGTCGATAAATATGTAAAGAAAGTGTCTACAAAGAGGCTCTTACAAAAATTGACATTGTATACCACAAGATAATAGTTCCGAACTAGGCTGAAGGAAGCAGCCACTACCTCGTCAGGCAATATAAGTAGAAGTATGATGACCTGTCACCGCAGCAAATTAGTATAGGAAATCCTCAGGTATGAAAGGAGGACACAAAACGGCAAATATTCATTCAAATATTAATGAGGTTGAGCCATTGAGGAGAAACCAGTGCCAAGTGATGGAGGAACCAGGGTAGAAGTGATCCTCCAGCCAATGACTAAAATGGCGCCCGTTGTCCCACAAAAATATAAAAACAGAGGCAGTCTTTATGAAACATGCCAGCAGAAAAACAGCTGCAAATTCGCTATTTATGCCATACCTTTACTGCTGGTGAAGAGAGAGTGGCAATGCGATGTAGATGCTGGCACAAAGGCATGAGGAGGCACTGCAGTGTTGTGAGGGAGGAGGCGGGCTCAGCGGCTCAAATTGGCAGCTGCCCGCGTCCCGACACTCGAGAAATCACTGATGCTGAATAAAGCTGCAAAAACGGCAGGGGACCCGCATATGAAGCCTCCTACATTCGCGAACCATGTTCCGCCGTCAAGAGATGCGGGATACGGGCTCCGAAGGGCAAGAAGAGAGGTCCAAATGTCGCTCGCAACTCCGTAGCTCTACGGAGCTCACGGGAGAACGACCATCCCCTTCGGCGCGTAAGCCACGACCCCTTCGGCGCATAAGCCATGCCCCCACAGCAAGTGCTCTCTAGTACAACAGACAAGACCACAGCAATAAATCGTCCTTACTCAACCTGAATTATTATTCAAAAATCAGTTTTGAATGCTTTCAAACGTATGTTTTGCAATCAAATACAGCTTTTCTTTTTGACTAAACAAACTCAATTTTCTAAAGAAAGGCTTGTCTTTTTCTGAAAGGAGCATGCGTTTTGATTAATTATTAAAAAATACAAATGCTTCCATAGAGGCTCAGCCCTAGATGGCCAGGTATTACAATCAAATGACATGGATGTCTAAAATACTGCAGTAATGTCCACCATTATGCCAGGCCCACTGTTGTGACAAGGATGCCCATCATAATGACCAGGATGAAAACAATATTTTACAATTGGCCACCATTATGCCAGGGATGGCTGCAATTCGTTCCATGATGGTCAACATATCAAAAATGGCTGCCAGTTTACCATACAAGACCAGGAAGCCTAAAATATGTGAAGGGTGGCTTCTATTATCTCACGTCACAATTATGCCAGGATTGGACACAATAGTAACAGGGATTAAACTCTTATGATGGAGGGGTACCATAAACATCTGGTGATCTCGGAAACCCGGCTTAGCTTTTTAGGAGCAACACCATCTGTCAGGGAGGACTACAATGCCAGGCACAGAGGAATACACACATACAAAAATGTGTAGACATGCATACACATTGAAGCATGTGCATTTTAGCACACAAATCTGCACTCATGCAAGTATGTACATCTACAACCATTACCCAGCCCTTGGGAAGGAGTGGCATCATTACCTGTCTCAGCTGTGGAGCCTCCCAGTCTCCTCAGCTCCTGGTCTGCTAATGCACTGAAATCACTCACCTCGGCTCTGGTGCCTCCAGTACCATATTTTGATGATTCCATTTCGGTTACTGCTGTCACTTCATTTACCCCAATTGTTTTTACCTTTACCAGGAGGCAGCCATAACGAAGTCTACGACTGGCACCTAGTTCATTTTAGATTACATGTATGTGATAGTGTCCATAATAACACTATCTCAATGTTGAATACTCCTTCATTAAGGTGGTTAAGCCCACTCAAATCGAAGACAGATAGCATGAGTGAGGAGACTGCCCTATGATGAAGCATGCCACGCTAGGGTAAATGAGGGGTTCCCTGTCCTTTATGTAAACAAACACCACATACTGACCAGGAGTGTAACCAGTGGTCGAAGTGGTTAAAAAAAGGTAGGGGAACTTTGGGCGGAGACTCAGGGGGTGGGAATAAGCAGAGTATTGGATTAGTGGCCGGAGTCAGAGGTGTGGCTAGACATAGCAAAACATACCAATTCTTTGTACGTTTGGCATTTCACTGATCAGTTACAGCTTATAACGCTATTTAATTCAAACAAGTGATTTATACGTTTTAAGAGTGAGTGATAATGCTGCACAGTTCTGGAGGTTTTGTTACTGGGGGCCGATTTTGAAGCATTGCTGCAAATCCAGTCCCCAGTACAAAACCAGTCTCCCATGCAACACCTACCACAACACCTCCCTTGCACACAGTAAGGCAATGCAGCAGTTTGTTCTCCGTTGCACTACTTAACATCTATGAAGTTGTTTAAAGGCATGTAAAGTGGCTTTATGTGGCTTTTAAAACATGACTTTGAGCTTTGCATTGTGCATGTACCACATAGCAAGGTGCAAGCATGACGCAAGGCCCTTGAAAACATGCTCCTTTGTCTGGTGTGCATGCAAATTCTGCATTGCAAATCCCTGGTGAGCTGCATTTGTACTACTGGAACAAGACCAATGGAGGCACCAATGGGTGAGGTGGACTGGACTCAAGGGTCCTGTGACCTCAGTGACAAAGTCACTGCTGCTCTAGAGTGTGCTGCTTTGTAGGCCTGCCCACAAGACTGGAGGTGAACTTCTGTATGGATTGTGGTGGACAGGGCTTCATGGTTAACCAACACTGGCCACCGGTAGGGTTCACCTGCTGGTGCTAAGTGGCCAGGGTTTCTAAAGTCTAGTGGGGCCTTCTAAAGTCTATCATGGGAATGTGCTCCCTCAGGAGTAGTCTGATGAACTAGGCATGAAGACTAAACTAGGTTCCCCAGTTCCAAATTCTGTAGCTCTTTCCATAGTGCCACATCCTACCACCACCAAACACCCTTCTTCCTCACTGAGTGAAACTCGCACTGTCTTCAGGCACAACCCAATTATGCCCCATTATAAAAACCTGGATGTGACTCATTTCAAATTATGCACTGCCTGAAAAAGAGTAACAACATTCTGGAAAAAGCAAACACTCATAGTGAATGCAGGATTATGTAAAGCACGCAAAAGATAAGCAGGAACGACATGTTACCTTAACGCTTTTACTTTCATTGTTCAGAAATCAATGAGTATTTTTGTGTCTCAAACATTGAGGGCATGAATATAGGGCTCCTCCTGTACATATGTGTCAAGCAGGGCTTAGAACAGAAAGGAACTCTTCAAGAGAATCTGATCTGACTCATGGAAACCCACAAGGGCTCCTTCATATTCATGTCAGCCAACTAGCTGCTCAAACATAGTATATCAAATATGTATTCAAGTGTCCTGCAAAGGAGAATGAGTGTGAGTAAGTAAATGTGGGTGCGAATGATTGAGTGCCTGAATGTAACTGAGCATGAGTGAAATAGTGTATGTGGATGAAAGTGAGAAAAAGTAAGTGAGAATGAGTCACGTAGAGTAAATGAAACTGTAAGTTAGAATGAGGTAATCAGAGTAGGAAAAAGTGAGAGTGAGTGCGAGTGAGAATGTGATACTGAATGTTGAAGAGTGAGTGCAAGATAGGCAATAGGTCTCGCCGTTGGGACCTTATAAGTGTTTAGCCATGGAACAGTTGATGTTGCACCAAGGATATTGTGCTGCATAACTAAATACTTATAAGGTCCCAAAAGCGAGACCTATTGCCTATGCCAATGCTTGTTGATATTGTTCCAGGCACTACAAAACAAAACAAAAAACATTTGCAAGCATTTGTCGGCTTAAAAGTGATTATCTCAATTATGAGACATCACACTGACTGCATTGTCATATAGATCACGTTGCTTGAGATAGCTTACCCCTTGTCTCAGGCCCTGGGTTTAAAAGGGCACCCACAGGGCACACCGCCTGAAGAATGGGCATTTATGGTGTCTATGAGCAATGGCTCTTTGAGTCCATGAGTAGCGACGCACTTAAAGCGCTATTATGAGTAGCAACGCACTTAAAGCGCTATCTGTGTAGGCGTGTATTCATTTCCTTACTCATGCTTGTATTTCTTCATGCATGTATATGTTTTTTACTTGTGTGCACCCACATATGGACATAATTCGGTACTTCTAAATTCGAAATGCATCTTATGTTTCCCAAGCTGCTTTGTGCAATTAACCAGTCACAGTATATACACTAACATAAAATAACTCTCATGTTACCCAGCCCAATAGACACAGATCTACACACCTGCACCACTGGGCACTACACATTGAAAAAAAATAACATTAAAAAACAGCAGATAAGAAAAAAATGCACATGGTATTTTATTTTCCCAACTTACTTGATTTTTGTGGAGTTCAACTTCAGAGGCAGTTCAGGCTCCTCTTGCAGGCCCGGTACAAAGAAAAGAGCTGAGCTGTAAAGGAGGGGCCGAGGATCTCTGGGCAGGCTCGGAGTATAATTTCCAGGAGAGGTTGGGTCAGCTTTTCAGTTCTGGCTGGAGTGCAGATTTTCATCAAGTCACAAAGTCCTCAGTGAAGCCCTTTTATTCTTTCCCAGCTGGCGTCCGTCAGTCTGAGTGACACCAAAGTATCCTGATGTGACCATTGTATTGGTCACGCAGTGGGGGCAGGCAGGCAGCATCCTCACAAAATGAAGTGTGAATCACAGGCTCACGGCAGCAGCAGAGCCATCAGAGATAGCCGTTTTCACGCTATGCTACACCGATGGCCCTTTCAGTGTCACTTTGCAGGCCCCTAGACCACAGCTTTCCAAACTGTGTGGCGCGACACGTTACTGTGTCGCGCCCCATGCATAGGTGTGTTGAGCGATCAGCATGCTGTTTAGATCACCCCGCGGGCCTTCCAGCAACAGGCAGAGTGGCGCTGCAGGGGCTCTAATATGAATAACAACAAAGCCTTATTAGCACGTTAAATGGTATTTTAAAGACCTGTGAAGTGCTTGGGTACGGCTGTGTGTGTGCCCGGGAGCCGTCTGAGCCGCTGACACACACGACGGAGGGGGTTGGGGGGGAGGGATTCATTTGTGGATAGTCCATTTGACAAAGGGCCCTTCAATGGGTAAATACGGTGGGTTATTGGGTCCAGGGGGTTAGACTGGGGTTTGGGGCAGCCCCGGGATTGAGGTGCATTGGAATAAAAAGCTGCCAAGAAGCCCTATAGAAGCTTTCACATTTACATCATTCTGCACGCTGCGGCTTGTAATCTTACGAAAACAAAAACATAAACAATTCAGTTCAATGGAGAATGACCTTGTGAGCCATGGGCATGGAGGAGTGCGGGGGAGGGAGTGGGGAGAGGCGCTGCCCACCTGCGCACCACCAATACAGGAAAATATTAAAATGATTTAAAAATGAAACCAACATTTTTTCCTCTTTGTCACAGTCCCTTATGGAACCCACAGAATATGTTGGTCAAGGAGAGAGGGAGGGAGTGAGACTGAGAAGGAGGGAGTGAGACAGAGAGGGAGGAAGACATAGAGAGAGAGTGAGACAGAGGGAGACAGGCAGGGAGGGAGACGGAGGGAGAGAGAGTGAGATGGAGGGAGATGGAGTGAGACAGTCAGAGGGATTGAGATAGAGAGGGAGGGAGGGAGACAGAGAAGAAGGGAGGGAGACAGAGAAGAAGGGAGGGAGACAGACAGGGAAGGAGACAGAGAGAGTGAGACAGACAGAGGGAGACAGAGGGAGAGAGAGTCAGACGGAGGGAGACGGAGGGAGACAGTCAGAGGGAGAGGGAGTGAGACAGAGAGGGAAGGAGGGAGACAAAGAAGGAGGGAGTGAGACAGAGAGGAAGGAAGACAGAGAAAGAGAGTGAGGCAGAGGGAGACAGAGAGAGTGAGAGAGAAAGAGGGAGACGGAGGGAGAGAGTGAGACGGAGGGAGACAGTCAGAGGGAGAGGGAGTGAGACAGAGAGAGAGGGAATGAGACAGAGGGAGGGAGACAGTCAGGTGGAGGGGGAGTGAGACAGAGGGAGGAAGACAGACAGGCAGGGAGACTGGGAGTGAGACAGGGAGGGAGGGAGACAGTCAGAGGGAGACAGATAGAGGGAAAGGCCACCTCCGCCATTGATTCCCTCATTAGTAAACTTTAACAGTGCCCCTCAAGTCTCTATAACCACTGTCTCTCAGATTTCTATGTCTGACAGCTGTCGAATAATCCTACTTTTATGTTGATGGTTAGTGCAAACCATAGTCCTCCTTCTATGTGGCAAGAATAGGCTTGAGTGTTGTGTGGAAAAGCAAACCCATCTGAAGCCAGGATACTAGGTCAAAAGTGTGGCCATGAAGAGCTGAGTTTTACGAGACAGAATTCCTCCAAGAACATGCAACATTTTGGGATTCTAGACCACAGAGATTTAGTCTAGTGCCGAAACTGGTGACCTAGTGATCTGGAACTTTTGGTTTTAATTCCAGCTCTGGCACTTGACTTTAAAATGTGTGATTCTGGGCAAATTAGTTGACCTCACTGAGCATAAAATTGTAAATATGTGTGGAATGTAACGTGATTGTAAATATAGAAAATGTAATATCACAAATGTGCAAATCTCCTGTTCATGCTCTGTTACCAACCATGTGGGTTTTCTTCAGATCCATACAAACATACGTACATTATCTGGGGATGGATGTGTATGGGGGGTGTGTGTGGGTGGGTGTTTGGGGTTGTGTGTGGGTGTGTGTGGGGTTGTGTGTGGGTGTGTGAGTGGGTGTGTGTGTTGCGGGTTTGTGTGGGGTGAATCTATGACAGAATATCGACGGACATAATATCGACCTACAGAATATCGACGCTGGAATATCGAAGGCAAGTATATCAACACCCTATCTACAACATGGTAAGTACAAAAATATTGAAACCAAAATATCGATGTTAAAAATATCGTAATTTAAAATATCGTTTTTTTTCTGTTAAAAAAAAAGTAAAATAAAGTAAATAATGAAATGAAATGAAATTTGATTTGTAGAGCGCATGGCTGCCCGAAAGCGTCCCAGCGCTTGCTTAGGGAACCCGTCCTGGTATTCCCCTGCGAGATAAACCCATTACTGGGCATCCCCAAGGTGAAAGCCAGGCATCCCGCTGCGAGGGGCCGTTGTGGAGATTAAGCAAGCTATTGCCCAGAGTTACAGAGTGGGACTCCATGATTGGAATAGGCACCGAGGCGGGAATTGTCAGGTCCGGGAAAATTTGAGCCCAAGACCCGCCGAGGCGGGGAATTGAACCCTGGTCCAGGCCAGACCTCTGCATCAGGGTCTGCCGCTCCAACCACTTGAGCCACACTTCTCCACTAATAAATAAAAGAAACATAATTAAACATATTTAATAATGTTTAAAATTAATAAATAATACATATTGAATAATATAACTATAATTAAAAATAAACATAACATATAGGGGTCGATTCCGATTCGGGAAAAAAAGCGTCCGTACGATTTTCATCCGGAGCCATCGCCGTACGATTCGTACCCGTCCGTCCGATTCGCGTAGTACGATCCGTATTCCATCAATCCGTCCGAATTGTCGTGATCCGTACGTATTGCAAGGCTGAAACAGTGAACCGTATGACTCGTACACATGCCATACGACCCGACGAGTGCGATCCGGACCGGGGTATGATGACGCGATTCATACGGTCCACGTCAGGTAAGGGCGATTCGTACCGAAAAGCGCACAATCACATACAAACCGTACGGCGCGTACACCCCATGATCGCAGGGGTACACGCCGTACCCCTGCGATCATGGGGGTACGCGCCATACACCCAGCGTACTAGGGGTATGCACCGTACACCCAGCGTACATGTGGTACGGTGCGTACCCCATGTACGCTGGGTGTACGGTGCGTATCTCCCATTATCGCAGGGGTACGGCGCATACCCCTGCGATCATGGGGGGTACGCGCCGTACCCGGGGGGGGGGGGGCGTTCCGTACCCGTTTCGGCACAAACTCTGCTTTTACGGCTGTTTTCAGGTCCCGTAGATAAAGGCTTGTACGGTGTGTACCCGACACGTATCGTACTTGCTGAGTTGTATAAACCAGCCGCGAACCGTACATATGTCGCGTACAGTGGGTTCCGAGTGAGAATCGTACGGAGATTAGAGTCGTACGGTCTCTGTACGATTCGTACGTAGTCCAGCTGCTGGTACAAATCGTACTTCGTCGTACGTACGGAGGACGTTGCAGGGTACGAATCGTACGGGAAAAACGCTCCGAACGGCTATTCGAAGCGGTTTTTACCGGATTGGAATCGACCCCTATATACATATACTTACCTAATAATACATTTTATTAATTATTTTAATTACTTATAAATTATTAAAGTATACTATAAATTACAAAAATATCTACACACTTAAAATAATAACATAAAAAAATTTACAAATATATTTAATAAATTTAAAAAAATTAATATACTTTCAATATTTTTAAACTTAATCAAATACAACAGTATCTAAAATAATACAAAACATATTAAATACATAAATAAATAAAACTTCTATTTAAAGTCCAAAAAAAACGACAGTAATGAAAACATTGGATAGCGTAGAATGTAACATTACTATTCCCACGCCAGAAAATTAAACAGTAGGGAAAGCGTTAAATAGCGTAAGGGTACAAATTACTATTCCCACTCCAGAGAGTGCAACAGTAGAGAAAACGTTGGATAGCGTAGGGGTAAAAATTTCTATTGCCACTCCAGAGAGTGCAACAGTAGGGAAAGCGTTGGATAGCGTAGGGGTAAAAATTACTATTCCCACTCCAGAGAGTGCAACAGTAGGGAAAGGGTTGGATAGCGTAGGAGTAAAAATTACTATTCCCAAACCAGAGAGTGCAACAGTAGGGAAAGCGTTGGATAGCGGGTGGGTAAAAATTACTATTCCAACTCCATAGAGTGAAACAGTAGGGAAAACGTTGGATAGCGTAGTGGTCAAAATTACTATTCCCACTCCTGAGAGTGCAACAGTAGGGAAAGGGTTAGATAGCGTAGGGGTAAAAATTACTATTTCCACTCCAGAGAGTGCAACAGTAGGGAAAGCTTTGGATAGCGTAGTGGTAAAAATTACTACTCCCACTCCAGAGAGTGCAACAGTAGGAAAAGCGGTGGATAGCGTAGGGGTAAAAATGACTATTCCAACTCCACAGAGTGAAACAGTAGGGAAAACGTTGGATAGCGTAGGGGTAAAAATTACTCTTTCCACTCCAGAGAGTGCAACAGTAGGGAAAGCATTGGATAGCGCAGTGGTAAAAATTACTATTCCCACTCCATAGGTTGCAACAGCAGAAAAAGTGTTGGATAGTGTAGGGGTAAAAATTACTATTCCAGCTCCAAAGGGTGCAACAGTAGGGAAAGCGTTGGATAGTGTAGGGGAAAAAATTACTATTCCCTCTCCAGAGGGTGCAACAGTAGTGAAAGCGTTGGATAACGTAGCGCTGAAAATTACTATTCCAACTCCAGAGTGTGTAACAGTAAGGAAAGCGTTGGATAGCGTAGGGGTAAAAATTACTATTCCAACTCCAGAGGGTGCAACAGTAGGGAAAGCATTGGATAGTGTCGGGGTAAAAATTACTATTCCAATTCCAAAGGGTGCAACAGTAGGGAAAGCGTTGGATAGCGTAGGGGTAAAAATTACTATTCCAACTCCAGAGGGTGCAACAGTAGAGAAAGCGTTGGATAGCATAGAATTTAAATATAGCATACTTATAAATAATGTTTATATTTTATTTAATGTATAATTACATTTTAAAATAAATCTACATAATTTACAAACAATTAATAATGATTAAAAGCAATTACATTTGAATAATTAAATAACAATAAATTAACAACAAATACCAATAAATATTAATTAATAAACATTACTCACCAAATAATAAATATTAAACAATAAAATATTTTTCATTACAAAACAATATTATTTAAAATTAATTCACAATTAAAAATTATTAAACAATAAAATATTTTTTTATACCAAATAATACTTTTTATAAAACATTGATTACCAATTAATTACAAATATTTTCCAATTAATAAGAAATAATTTCCAATAAATATAATAATTGCCAATTAACAAAACGATTTACCAATTAAATAATTAATTACCAATTACAAAAATTATTTCCCAATTACAAACATGAATTCCCAATTAAAAAAATTAAATAACAATTCAAAACATTAATTACCAATTAAAAAAATAAATTATCAATTTCAATAATTAATTGCCAATTAATAGTTAATTATAAATAAAATAATTATCCATAACGAAAAAAAATATAAATCATTAATTAATTACAATTAAATTACTTCCCACACAATTCCCTTACAGAAATAAAAATAAAAATAAATTAAAATTAATTTATAATTCCTAAAAATTAATAATTAATTAAGTATATTTTATTTACTTCCCACCCTATCCCCTATAAACCTTCAACCCGCTTTGGTACTAAAACATAAAATTTACTTAAAAATAACATTATTAATATATAAAAATAATACACATATAGTTTTAAAAAAATACCTAACAAAGACATATTACACATACATAATTAAATACATAAAAATAATACAAATATCGATATTAGTAGCCTCGAAATTAGTTACATCAAGACATATGCTATCGATATTACTAACTTCGATATTACTTACATCGATATAAATAAATTCGATATTACTTACCTAAGGGTCGATATTCTGTCCAACGATATTCTTGACATCGAAATTCTTTACCCTTGATATTTCCAACTCGATATTTGTGTAGGTCGACAATTAGGAATCGATATTTAGACTGGGTACCGTGAGGGGGTGTGTGGCGTTGTGGGGGTGGTTTGTGTGTGTGTGTGTTGGGGGTGTGTGTGTGGGGTTGTGTGTGTGTGGGGTTCTGTGTGTGGGTTTGTGTGTGCGGGTTGTGTGTGGGATTCTGGGTGGTTCAGGCGAGCTCGCTACGCTCGCTCGCGTTACCATATCCCTGAAAAAAAGTTCACAAAAAGGTGTGTCACCAACATGAAAAGTTTGGAAAGCTTTGCCCTAGACACAGAGGGGAAGAGGAGGAGGTCGGGTGCACTGCAGAGGCCTTCCTTGATGTGCACGTTGCACCACACAGGCAGAAAAATAACGTTCCCGGTACGCTTTTTTTTAAAACAAGAAGTAGGGGAACGGACTAGTATTATTTTTAAAAGTAGGGGCACGCCGTGCCCTTCCGTTCCGGCACACTTCTAACACTGAGTGTAACACACACAGACACACACATGCGCATGCACGCACACACACATACACGCGTGACTGAGGGTTTCTGAATTCTCCTTCCTTATTTTCTTTTCCCTGTGAGAATCAATTGGGGCTATTGAGAGAGCGCAAATTTGAATAAAAGTTATGTATAGGCCATATTTACAAGCACATCGTATAACGTAGGAATGAAATGTATATCGTAGTGTGAAGTTGACACTTATAGCACATAGATAACCGAAATAATCCAAAGTAATATAGGAAATGTAACGGTATTCACTTTAGAACATGTATTAGATTTAGAAGGCCCGTATAAGTAGTGGGCTGATGTAGAGATGGTGTAGAAATGCTTACGAAATGTAGAACGTGCAAAGTAGAATTCATGTACGTATGTAACCTTTAAACGGAGAAGCGGCGAGAAATGAAACGTGAAGAAATGTGTAGAACATGTATAAAACGATATAAGCGAATGAGAATATAAAGTTATGCTTTACGTAGTTTATATTCTATGTACAATGTATTCACATATATGTAACAGACTTTTGCTAAATACGAAAATATATGTTAAAGGTTATACTGTGTAGAAGGCTTTTTGTAAGAATGTTAGAAAGGTTTAGGTCATTTGTGATTCTAACCTGACTGACCAAGGGTTAGCAGGAGCACAGTCCAACGTGTGTAATTTAGTGGACTCACAGGAGTCGTGAATAGCTTGATGTGGACGTGAGAGCCAAGAAGTCTAGCACTTGTTAGATTTAAGGTGACAACGCTGGACAAGGTTTATGGCCTGAACGTGATAAGAAGCGCTTAGAATTTGAAACTTGTTTTTGAATGACCATTCACAGGACCTAGAAGGGTCAAGAATTGCAGTTGTAAGTTAAAGTCTTGTTTAAGTTCATATGACTTTTGATCTGAAAGTGTCAGTAGAAGTCGCCAATAAGAAGACGAAGATGACATCTGAAGAAGAAAGGTCAACTTAACGGACGGCGAAAGAGATGAAGCAATGGACGAAGCTAGAAGCTGACATCATCGGGGAAAGTCCGTGGTGGGCGTCAAGGGGCGTTCCACCCACACTGTGATTGTGTATTTTAGGGACAGCACCCCGGGGTGGAGATAGCATTTGGCAATTAGCGAAGGGAACAGCGAAGCGAATTGCTCAGAGGGAGCTCAGAGAGAGAAGGACGAAGGGTAGATGACTTGAGCAGATGCGCTGAGAGAGATCAGAGCGCAAGAAAGCAGTAGGCCGAGGACCCTTAGAGAGCGGATGGGTAGGCAGAGAGGGTACTGCTTCTTAAACTTAAGTTACCTTTAGAGGCTAAGAGAGTTTGAACTTCTTTGGGAGTCAAACTGCTGACACCTTTTTTAGGTTAGGAACTTGCGAAGTAGGGATGTCACATAGCATAGAGTAGGGACAGATTTAACGTGATACTTTTCTCTTTCTGTAGATGACGCCAAGGAACCACTTCACATCGAAGCTTTAATTTGCTGATATTGGAATTGATTTTGTATTCATTTGTATACTTTGATCCTGAGAGGATTGTAATTGCATCCAAATTTGACTTTATATAAAACTTTCAAACTTTATCAGTTGTAAGTGGTTCTTCAGAGTGGCGTCAGTTAATGGGGTTTGTCTAACCTATGCGGGGGTTGTCTTTTACTCAATGACAGATATCAACGGTCCAAAATAGATGAATGAGATAAGTTATTAAATTGATCATAAATTGATATCAAAATCTCATTCCCCGCAGTTGGTAGCAGAGTAATGATGGTTATCTTCTTGAGGAAGACGACCTAGGCCAGGTTTAGTTTACCCCAAGGTCCCTAGTCATCGACGACCAGAAGAAGAATTGCAGCCGAAGACGGTGCTGACGGTGCGACAAGAGAAAAGCAGCAGAGTCGGTCGAGAGTGAGTATAAGGGTCATGCGTTGTAAGATTGCGGTGTTTTATGTTGTTCCTGTGTTGTAATGTCAAGCGGAGTTGAATGCCTGTAGTGTGATTGGGGGAAGGTTGTGAGCGCGCGCAACCGGATGAAATCTTAAGCTCCAGGGAAGGACTTAAGTGGTTCGGGTGTATCGAACACCCAGAGTAATTTGTCTACCATTGAAAGGGGGTCATGAGGTACCATTGATTTCCCGACAGACCGATGATAGGGGGAGCGTAAGAGTGAGTGAATGAGTAACGGACGCTGGTCGTACGTTTACTGTGTGTAAGTAACCTATCAGTTGAGGCGATCGTCTGACCGTAAGAGGGAAGACGTTTCGTCAGTTGAGGTAGCAATTACAGTTAGACTGTGGCCGTACAGTCAGAGAAAAGTGATCGCTTGGACGGAAGTAGTCATTTTTCAGCGTATGAATGAAAACGCATGCGAAATCGTGAGACGGGTTGAGAAAGAAGGAGAATTGCTGCAAGTGGGAACGAGTGACGTCAGCATAGAACCGAGCTGAGATTGGTTAGTTTGTCATACGTCAACGAAGAGTCGCGCTGAGATTGGTCGGTCAGCGTAGAGTCGCGCTGAGATAGGCCGATTTAGCGAGAGCCGCGTAGGGATTGGTTGGTTGTCATCGGGACGTAAACAAGGAAGAGTAAGAGGAAAATTGTAAATTATCGAAAATGAAGTGTTTTAAGAGTTTAAGAGCACTCTTTAGGAGAAATAGAAGAAACTTATATGCCGGAGAGGAAGCTCCACCAGAAGGCACACCAGCTTATTATATGGCAGTGAATGTAGGCTTGCACTCGATACTATGGATCTCCGAGTGGAATAAGCTGACTGAAGGGAGTAAGGAACTGACGTTTCCGAGATTCGGAACGTTTAAGCTAGATGTGTTGAACGAACTAAAAGCGGTAATGCTTGCAACAAGACCTCTGCCGAGGCCAACACAGTTCGAAGCACTTAGTGTATGGTTTAGAACAGCAAACGAAAAGAGCGTAAAGAGGCGCCAAGAAAGAGTGAGACGATCAGTAAAGGCAGTACAGGATGCCAAATGGGATGAGGAAGCTAAGAAATGGAGAGTGCAAAAGATAGAAGCGGACAAACTGTTCACAATGATAGAAGCCACGGGAGAAAGGAAACCTCTAGAGGAAGAAGAGGAAAGCGAGACAGAAGAGGAACTGATAGAGAGGCTATTGACAGATAGACCACCTCCGTACAGCGGAGGGGCCGCAAGTCCTATATTACCACAAGAGGACGGAGCTAGATGGGGGGAATATAAATCGATCCCAGTAACAGATTGGGATGCTAAGAAAGAGGAGGAGGTACCTCAATCTAGTTCCGAACAGAGAGTAGTGGGAAGATTCGTGGTCCAGAAAATGCCAGAAACGCAACATGCAAGGTCTTATCAAATGCCGGATGCTCTACAAGTACCGGTTACCATAGGCCCTATTGTGTCAATCTACAACCCAGAAGGGTTCCAGCAGGAGGAACAGGCACGATGGGATAGGGAAAGGGCAGAGATGGAGAATAGGGATACCATGATGAATCCTCAGAGACAGATACTAGCACCGATGAGTCGGAGTACCCCATTAGATGCCGCAACAGGTCCCGGGGTAGAACAAGGGCGTCAAAGAGGGCCAATGGACTTAAGGGGACCAAAACCGAAAACCCATAAAGAATTAAGGGAATACCTGAAAGAATGGGATACTGCCGAAGAGGCTCGGAATAAAAGTTTAGAAACAGGAGCAGAGTGGAGAGATCAGGATAACAGGATTCTCTCTCATTGTGGAGCTGGCGAGAGCAGCCCGGAGTGGGAGAGAGGGAGTCAAGAAAGCAGAGGAATTAATTGTCCTACTATTAGCGGCAATAGGCAAATGTGCGACGACAGGAGTACTGGGTGTGGCGAAGTGCCTCGCGTCACCTTTAGTGAAGGAGAACGAAGGACGCAGGAGTACCGTAATACTTTCAGATGCACTCACCATACCCCGGGTGGAACGGTGCAACATTGGAATCACGGGAACATGGAGAGTCGTGAAGGGTCTCGCCATGCATCCGGTGATCATGGGCGAAGTCATGAGAATATAGGGAGTCGCGAAACGTCCCGCCATACTTCTGGTGATCAAGAACGAGATCACGGGAACATGGAAGACCGGCGAGGACCTTTCATTTTATTGAGCGACACCAGACAACAAGCGAGTTATAGTGATTTAGAACAGAACGGTGGATCCTATCTCGAATCTGGAGAAACCGAGCCGAAAAGGCGCACTGTAGGGATGGGGGATGGAGCAATGTTCCACCACACCCCACGGGAAGACGGAAAGGCTTGGGATCTAGAGAGGTGGGAACAAAGAGATGGAAGGAAAACTCCTCATAATTCACCTGTGTTCAGGCGTAGGGCGCATAGTGGAGGTGAGAGAGGTATGAGCGAACCACCTAGGACTGACATACTGAGAGCTGAAATAAAAGCAAAACGGCTCGATGTAATGAGTTTGAAGTCAGACTTAGATGAAATAATTGATGGCACCGTGACAATAGAGAGACTAGAATTGTACGCACCAGATGAAATATTGTTCTTATCCAAGGACATTACTCGGAGAGCGAGGTCAGCTCATGAAAATTTATCGAATTTGGCAAATAGATATATGATAGACCTGTCACGAACCAAAGCTTTACAGGGTAATCATAGGTTAACTTGCTCGGATCAGGATCTGGATGAGCGTAGAACGATCGCGCTGAAGGTACACATAAGGGAACTGATTCAGAGTATTAGATTATGGAGGAATTTGGATAAATGGGAGGAAAGATGGTCTAAGAAGGGATCCGTAAGAAGGAGTTCACTTACAAGGTCCCCGGATACAGACCTAATGCGAATGGAAGCTTTCCCATTGCGAGAAATCGCGAACGGGAACTATGTTCATGTACCCTGGAGTAGGGGGGATTTGGCGGCATTTACCAATTCCTTCCCAAAGCTTAGAGAAAATCCCGTTGAGTGGTACAAGCAGGTAGAGAGGTTCGTGAAGATCTCTAAGGTGCTGTGGATCGATTTGAACACATTGTTCGATATCGTAGTACCCGGAGATTTGTGGACGGCATGCAAACTTAATGTTGAATGGCCTACTTGCGAGCCTCCGAGAGATATTCGGACAAATGGTCCATCAGACAGAGTCATGGAGAAATACGAAAGAGTAATAACATGGCTAAAGGAGAAAGTGCCAGTACAAGACATAGATTGGGTTAAGATAGATCGAACAACTCAGGAGCCTAAAGAGACAGTTCACGAGTTCTATGAGAGGCTACTGAAAGCATTTAAACAATACAGTGGGTTAGACGTAATGGATCCTAAGGACATAGGACAGTTTGTGTCAAAGTTTGTTTTAGGATTGAGACCAGACATAAGCCTGATGATACAACAGCATCTGATTTGTTGACAGAACAAACCTTTAGACGAAATTCTGAGGTATGCAAGGTACTGTAGCGATGAGATAGATTCGAAAGCGAAGAAACTCAAGGAAAAATTAATGCTGGTACAAATGCAAGCAGCTAGAAAGGGTGGACAGCGGCAACAGGGAACAGGAACGCAAGCAAAGAAACAGAATAATCAGAGCAGAGATGAGGAAGAAAGACCGAGACCGAGAATGGATATCGCGACACTGAAAAAGACAACTAGGTGTCATCAGTGTAACGAAGTGGGACATTGGAGACGCGAGTGTCCTTACAATGTTGAGACAGGGGAATTAGAACAAGAGGAGGAAGAGGTACAGAATAACGTGGTTAAGGGAGCCGCAGCCCCGAAGGGAAAGTTTATCAAAGGGGGGACTCAGACTCCTCGAGCCCCGTTTCCTCAACCACCTCGCATTACAAATGGAGGGAAAACCTATAGACAAATGCCATTGTTTGTAGGAGGAGAAGAATGTTATTACGTTGATCCTCTTACAGGGCAACGAGTAAACAGGGAGGAAGACCGTACTCTAGGAGCAGCCCTGGAAGTAGATCAGAGAGGACCATACGTAGAGGCTGAAGTAGCTGGATGTCCTACAACCTTTTTGGTAGATACGGGTGCTACTCGATCCACGTTGAGATCAGCGGTAGTCCCAGGTTTGCCAATATCGGGAGAGACGATTCAGGTGGTAGGAGTCGCAAACAAGAGGATGACAAATCCTCTGACCGAACCAGTGTCAGTAAAGATAGGGAATTACAGTGACAAACATCAGTTTGTGATCTGTGATTCTAGCCCTGTGTGTTTGCTAGGAAGAGATCTATTGTGTAAACTGAATTGCACAATACATTGTACACCTGAAGGAGTAGAAGTGCAGACCAATGATGAGGACGCCGATTTTAAAGTTGTAAACTCGCAAGAGTGCGTGGAACTATATCCTACTTTAACAGTGGAAGAACTTCCACAGGATTTGAGGGAGAAAGTATCAGCTGAGGTGTGGGATTTTACTGGAGAAGAAATAGGACTGATCAACGGAGTAGAACCAGTAAAAATCTTGGTAAGACCCAATGCTGAGTATCCAAGAACCCCGCAATACAAGTTGACTCCAGAGACGATTGCAGGAATAAAGCCTGTGATCGAATACATGATTAAACAGGGAATACTGAAGGAGATCGTGGGAAGTCCATGTAACTCCCCGATTATGGGTTTGCAGAAGCCTAGTGGAAAATATAGAATAGTGCAGGATCTTCTGAAGATTAATAATATTGTTGTCTCATGTTGTCCAGTGGTACCGAATCCATCAGTGATATTATTTCAGATACCGTTCCAAGCTGAATGGTTTACAGTGATAGATTTGTGCCAGGCTTTCTTTTCGATACCTTTAGATGAAGAGGGCCAGTATCTTTTCGTTTTTAAGCTGGAAGATCGCGTCTTAACATGGTGTCGTATCCCTCAGGGGTATACAGAAAGCCCATCGATCTTTAACCAGTTATTGAAAAGAAATCTAGAAAGTCTAGTACTGCCCAAGAATTCGGTTCTAGTCCAGTACATAGACGACCTCCTAGTTGCGTCAGAAACTGAGGAAGCTTGCAGAGAAGACACCATAACCTTGTTAAATCACTTGGCCGAGAACGGACACAAGGTGTCTCCAAGTAAATTGCAATATTGTATGACTGAGGTGCAATACTTGGGCCATAGGATTGAAAAGGGAAAGCGGAAGGTGTCTCCAGACAGAATAGAGGCGATCATGAAAATGAACGCGCCTACAACACAAAGAGAAGTCAGGATGTTTCTAGGTATGGTCGGTTATTGTCGGCAGTGGATAGCCAACTTCTCACTGAAGGCAAAACCATTATTACAACTGACGCACAAAGGGGTAAGTGATCCGGTACCATGGGACAAAGATTGTTTGATGGCGTTTTTGCAGCTGAGGGAGGACTTATGTCGTGCCCCGGCTTTAGGAATGCCTGATTACACAAAACCATTTTTGCTTTACTGCTGCGAAAGAGAGGGATGCGCGTTAGCGGTTTTAGCTCAGATACATGGAGATGCGCGCAGGCCAGTAGCGTATTTTTTGGCTACATTAGATCCAGTAGCCGCAGCGTTGCCCGGATGTCTCAAATCCGTAGCTGCAACGGGTGTCAGCATTGAACGTTCTGAAAGCGTAGTCATGGGACATCAGTTAGTGGTGTACGTACCGCATTCGGTAGAATTGTTAATGACCAGGACTAAGACTCAGCATCTGACAAATAGCAGGCTCACACGCTACGAGCAAGTCATTCTGGCTGCCGAGAATGTGACCCTAAAAAGATGCTCCGTCTTGAATCCTGCAACTTTGATGCCACTTCCAAACGAGATTGATGACGAAATTTGTACAGATCATGACTGCCTTGATGTGACTGAACTATGCACCAAACCGAGACCCGATATTGTGGATGAGCCATTGACTGACCCCGATGAAATTTTCTTTGTTGATGGTTCATGTGTAAGAGACAATATCGGTCAGCTGAGAGCAGCTTATGCAGTTTGCACAATTACGAGAGTAATAGAAGCCGCTTGCCTGGAAGGAGTACACTCCGCTCAGGTAGCTGAAATTGTTGCTTTGACGCGTGCTTGTCTAGCAGGCGACAAACTTCGAGTCACCATATACACCGATAGCCAGTATGGTTTCAGGGTAGTTCATGATTACGGGCAGTTGTGGTCTCAAAGAGGTTACATGACCTCCTCGGGTTCTCCCATTAGGAATGGAGAATTCGTGAGACTTTTGTTAGAGGCATTGCAAGGCCCGACAGCTATAGCAGTGGTCAAATGTGCTGCGCATACGAAAAACGTAGACTTTGTATCACTAGGTAACCGCTATGCGGATGAAGTAGCGCGTTACTGCGCAGAACAGGGATATTCTCACACTGATGTAAAAGTGGGGGGAATCCAGGAAAGAACTGAATTGACAATGGTGTTGGATACTGTAGATACGTGGGATGAGCTAAGAAGTATTCAGGAAAATGCACCAGACGATGAGAAAAGGAGTTGGGAAACAGCTAGTTGTTCCAGAAGCGAGATGAATTTCTGGATCTCCGCCGATGGGAGAGCAGTTTTACCAAATGAACTTGTTAGTCCAATGGCAAGGAAATTGCATGGATCAGCACACATAGGTAGAGATGCTATGGTGAGAGTATTCAGACAAACGTGGTTTAATCCCAAGTTTAGAGTAGCGGCAGAAGCAGTGTGTCAGCGATGTGCGATCTGTCAGCAACTAAACGTGGGAAAGAGAACGCCAGTCACATTGAGTCACATTGGGAGGTCTGGGGGGCCTTTCAATAGAATGCAGCTTGATTTTATAGAAATGCCTAAATGCAATAGACTCAGATACGTTTTAGTGATTGTGTGCATATTTTCTAGATGGGTTGAGGCTTACCCTACACGTAGGTGCGATACACTTACAGTAGCAAAATTGTTACTTAGAGAGTTAATACCGAGGTTTGGGGTGCCATCCTCTTTGGAATCGGACAGAGGAACTCATTTTAACAGCGAAGTAGTGAAGATGCTATGTTCAGCTTTGGGTATCGATCAGAAACTTCATTGCAGCTATCGACCAGAAGCTTCAGGGATTGTAGAGCAAATTAACAGCACGATAAAGTCCAGACTTGCCAAAGTTTGTTCAGCAACATCCCTGAGTTGGCCAGACGCACTTCCAGTGGTTCTTATGAGCATACGTAGCACACCGGATAGGAAAACAGGTCTCTCTCCACATGAAGTGCTAATGGGGAGAGCTATGAGATTGCCATCGGTTCCGACTGCAGCTCTAGTGAACATCACAGACGATTTGATCTTGGACTACTGTAAGGGACTATCTGATGCCGTTAATTCTGTGTCCCTCCAGGTCCAGGCTGCAGAGGTTCCATCAGCACAAGATTTGTGCCATGACCTGAGTCCGGGGGACTGGGTCCTGGTGAAGAAGCATGTCAGAAAGAACTGCTTAGACGTGCGCTGGAGAGGACCGTTTCAAGTCATACTTGTGACGAATACTGCAGTAAAGTGTGGAGGTCTGCCAAACTGGATACATGCCTCACACACCCGAAGAGTGCCAACACCTCTAGAAGAAACAGCTCCTCTCTCGGATGAGAATCCAGTGGAAAGCGGAGAAGCCATAGAGGGGGAAAGCCAAGCTGTGGAGGTGATCGAAGAGGCTGAGATTGAGACGGAACAGGTCGACGAAGGTCAGGACATCAGTGAGACCGAAGTCGCCTCAGGAGAAGAAAGTAATTGGGAGTCCGACACAGATATCGAACAAACTGAGAGTGACCAAGAGACTGGTCCAAGAACAAGGAGCAGAAGGACAAAGAGAGACGAAGCCAGTTGGCCGGAGAGAAGGAAAAGGCCAAGCTCGGAAGAAAAGCAAGAAAGAACTCTTGTTCCGATTGCAGAAGAATCAGACCAGGAGGAGGAAACTACAGTCTCAGGAACTGAAAGTCCAAGGAGATCGAGAAGGGTACGTGTGCCCTGCAGAAGGTACGCCACCCCAGAGTGGATTTATCTAGCAGATGTCTTGGGGACAGAAATCTGGGAGAGTGAAGAAAGTGAAAGTAATCGATCACGATCCATTTGTGGCAGTGGAGATATGGATGTTGACGCCTGGACTCGAGACTGAGGGATTACTGACTTTCACACTTCCCATACCCCCATATTTGAGTCAAATTCAAGATCTAGTGCTAAAAAGATTACAATTTCCAACTTTTGGTCAGCAAATGCCAGAAGAAGAAGAAAAAGTTATTCGTTTTGAATTATTAGAAATTGTTGTGAAAGCTGCAGGTGCGAGAATAATTGTTGATGCATAAAAGACTTTTGCATATAAGCTATAAAGAAGAAGATAACTTAGCGCCGAGTGGAAAGAAGAATAAAATTAGGGATTACATTTAGTGGACGGAGAAGGGTTAGGGTTGTCTGTTGCTAAAAGAGAAAAGACATTGTTGCGAAAAAGAGACTTTGTTGATAAAAAGCACTTTACAGACTGAGAAAGCAAATAAAGCAAACAAAGACTGCAGAAGGAAAAACTTTTTCGCAAAAGAAGGAGCTACGCTGTTTTGATAACATGGAGAACGGCAACCCAAACCGAAAAGCTAGATGTATAGTAGGTACACTAATAGCAGTAGTAATTTTTCTCATAATTACGGTAGTGACCATATCATACATAATAGGACATGAAAGTGATAAAGAAACAGCAAATGTAAAGCCTGTAACGACTTTGAGACCTGCTCTCGTGGGGAAAAAGAACGAGGAGAGCAATGTTATACGTGAAAAGGCGTTATTGGCAGATGAAGCTCGTAGATTACATGTAGACGAGTCACAGGGAAACTTTAGGTCAAACGCATATGCTAAACTGTTATATGAATATATCGATGCCATGGAGGCCAAAGATTGCTATGTTTGTATGCAATTGCCGGCTTCTGTAGACGAAGGCATTAGATATCATCATCTCCCACTGACTTATGGGATAACATGTAGTTTACTGCTCAGTATATTTTATGGTAGGGAAGGATTTGAGTACTACTTTTCAAATTATGATTCGGTATTGCCTGAAGTTCCGAATTATAAGCAAATGAATAAGTGGGACTATTACAAAAAGGAGGATAGACTAGCTAAGTTCTTTCTTCCTTGGGATACACTAGATACATCATATGCACGCAGAAATAATCTAACTTGCAAAGTATCAGAGGTTGAGAAGAAGTTCATAGGACAAGTAGATGATAGATACAGAAGGCAGAAGATTCTAAAAATGTCAGGACAGTGGAAAACGGATTGGACAGAAGAAGAGAAAGCACATAAAAAGAAAGGTAGCAATGGTCCAATAGCATTGGATAGAACGCAGAAAGGAAAGTTATGTTTAACTCGAAGCAAAACGTATTACGAGAATGTATTTGTAGGTGAAGTAAATTGCGAACATGCTTTTAGATTGGAGTACTATACGAAAGACTTTATGAAGGAGATGCAAGTTATTCCGAATGTGTATTTTGTATGTGGAAGAAATGCCTATGTAAAACTACCTGACAATTGGTACGGTTCGTGTTACTTGGCAATTGTCTTCCCCAAAATATATCATGCAAAGGATGTAGCGATAATAGAAGGAAAGGCTTCGAGGAGAGCGAAAAGGGAAGTAGGAGATGCAGAAGTAGTAGGAGATGTATTTGGAGCAATGTTTCCTATGTTAGGTTTAATACTTAACGATGTTAAGATCAGGAGACTGGCTACAGTTGTGGATAGATTATCTGCAAGTACTGCAAGGTCATTAATGTTGGTAGAAGGCGAGATGCAGTCGATTAGAGCAATGGTTCTTCAGAACCGACTTGCTTTAGATGTACTGCTAGCAAAAGAAGGCGGAGTTTGTAAGGCTTTGAAGGTCCAGGAATGTTGTACTTATATTCCTGATAATTCAAAACCACTTGAGAAAGTCATACGGAACATTACACAGATTCATCAAGAGATCGAAGATTTAACAAAAATAAATGTTTGGGAAAAGGTTGGTCATGGAGTAGGAAAGGTTGGGAGTTGGTTTGCCAACCTTGGTAAAAGCATAGTGTGGTACATATTAAAGCCTGTATTGATAGTATTAATTTGTATAATCACATTGTTAGGTTTAGTAACATTATATAAATGGTATAGGTCGAACCGGTTACAACGAACAATGAGAGAGCAAGAAAGGAGATTAGCTGCTTTACAAGATCAACAATACGTAAGCTTAAGAGCACTCGAAACGATGAAAAGAGGGAATATTGTAACTAGTCCTGTTTAGAGATGTTATTCAAATTGCATTTAGTGATGACTCCTAGAAGTCATCAAAGGGGGGACTGAGAGAGCGCAAATTTGAATAAAAGTTATGTATAGGCCATATTTACAAGCACATCGTATAACGTAGGAATGAAATGTATATCGTAGTGTGAAGTTGACACTTATAGGACATAGATAACCGAAATAATCCAAAGTAATATAGGAAATGTAACGGTATTCACTTTAGAACATGTATTAGATTTAGAAGGCCCGTATAAGTAGTGGGCTGATGTAGAGATGGTGTAGAAATGCTTACGAAATGTAGAACGTGCAAAGTAGAATTCATGTACGTATGTAACCTTTAAACGGAGAAGCGGCGAGAAATGAAACGTGAAGAAATGTGTAGAACATGTATAAAACGATATAAGCGAATGAGAATATAAAGTTATGCTTTACGTAGTTTATATTCTATGTACAATGTATTCACATATATGTAAACGACTTTTGCTAAATACGAAAATATATGTTAAAGGTTATACTGTGTAGAAGGCTTTTTGTAAGAATGTTAGAAAGGTTTAGGTCATTTGTGATTCTAACCTGACTGACCAAGGGTTAGCAGGAGCACAGTCCAACGTGTGTAATTTAGTGGACTCACAGGAGTCGTGAATAGCTTGATGTGGACGTGAGAGCCAAGAAGTCTAGCACTTGTTAGATTTAAGGTGACAACGCTGGACAAGGTTTATGGCCTGAACGTGATAAGAAGCGCTTAGAATTTGAAACTTGTTTTTGAATGACCATTCACAGGACCTAGAAGGGTCAAGAATTGCAGTTGTAAGTTAAAGTCTTGTTTAAGTTCATATGACTTTTGATCTGAAAGTGTCAGTAGAAGTCGCCAATAAGAAGACGAAGATGACATCTGAAGAAGAAAGGTGAACTTAACGGACGGCGAAAGAGATGAAGCAATGGACGAAGCTAGAAGCTGACATCATCGGGGAAAGTCCGTGGTGGGCGTCAAGGGGCGTTCCACCCACACTGTGATTGTGTATTTTAGGGACAGCACCCCGGGGTGGAGATAGCATTTGGCAATTAGCGAAGGGAACAGCGAAGCGAATTGCTCAGAGGGAGCTCAGAGAGAGAAGGACGAAGGGTAGATGACTTGAGCAGATGCGCTGAGAGAGATCAGAGCGCAAGAAAGCAGTAGGCCGAGGACCCTTAGAGAGCGGATGGGTAGGCAGAGAGGGTACTGCTTCTTAAACTTAAGTTACCTTTAGAGGCTAAGAGAGTTTGAACTTCTTTGGGAGTCAAACTGCTGACACTTTTTTAGGTTAGGAACTTGCGAAGTAGGGATGTCACATAGCATAGAGTAGGGACAGATTTAACGTGATACTTTTCTCTTTCTGTAGATGACGCCAAGGAACCACTTCACATCGAAGCTTTAATTTGCTGATATTGGAATTGATTTTGTATTCATTTGTATACTTTGATCCTGAGAGGATTGTAATTGCATCCAAATTTGACTTTATATAAAACTTTCAAACGTTATCAGTTGTAAGTGGTTCTTCAGAGTGGCGTCAGTTAATGGGGTTTGTCTAACCTATGCGGGGGTTGTCTTTTACTCAATGACAGATATCAACGGTCCAAAATAGATGAATGAGATAAGTTATTAAATTGATCATAAATTGATATCAAAATCTCATTCCCCGCACTATACATGGATAAATGTAAAGAGATCACCTTGCGAAAAGAGCCCTGCAGGTAGCTTTGCATAGACAGCATTGCACAGACAGTCCTTCAAGATGCCCCTCACACCATCAGCCCTAGTGACATTTGTGTGCAAACGTGGCCTTGTACAACAGTGCTCGTGCAGCCCTGAGCCCTCTCTGCTATCCTTGTACACTTTTGGTAATGAAGACACAATTACGATCTGCCTGTAATACAGACTGCCAGCACTCGTCAATACCAGCCATGGCCCCTTTGCAATGCCAGGCATATAGCTTGCCATTCACGCATAATGCCAGTCATGAAACGTTGACTGTGACATTGCCTTTGCACTATACAAATCTTGTTGCGTTCCAGCCCTGCACTTTCCACCAGTCTTGCAAAGAGACAGCCCTTCAGGCAGCCTCATGCCTGCTAACATAGCGCATTGCCAATTCTGCGTTGTCTGACAGCCACAACAATAACCTGCCAGTGCTTTCCACTGTAAACCATGCACCGTGCAAGTTTTGAAAACATCTAAGAACATGCCTGTCCTGCAGACTTAATGAAAGCCCTTCACCTTGGGTATGTAAATGAATACATAAAAATAAACTGTGTGAAGAACGGCAGCTAAATAGCACTATGTCATCTTGGCTTTTTAACCAAAAGCGCTTTGAGTCATACTTGATTTTTTGCAGTTTTATTTATACAGCACAAACTCGACTAAAAGGTTTTGGAACGTTTTACATGAGCACCAGTTACATTAAATAAGGACACATGCATTTTGTCACGGAAGATTAAGTGATTTGTCCAGAATCACAGGATGTTACTAAAATGTTGCCACACAAAATTACATATCCCT
This sequence comes from Lissotriton vulgaris, assembly GCF_964263255.1. Classification (NCBI taxonomy): domain Eukaryota; kingdom Metazoa; phylum Chordata; class Amphibia; order Caudata; family Salamandridae; genus Lissotriton; species Lissotriton vulgaris. The sequence goes on from NW_028249459.1 coordinate 663,464, forward strand.
GAAAGCAGAGTGCCTTTGGCATTCTAAAAACAGCAGGAATAGTGTACGGTGCTGCGCATAACATGGGACCTGTGTAGGATCACAGCACATAGTAAATGAAGATAACTTATTTCGCAGGTGTTTTAGCAATATTTCCTTCTTTGGTTATCCTTCTAAAGCGCTACCATCTCTAATGAAGAAGCAATTAGCTTGAATGAGGGATGGATGTTGATCAAATGTAATGAGCCAGTCGCAAATAAACAGGGAAGCAACAATGCAACTATGAGCAGCTGCGCAATGGACGTCGAAGGTTAGCTGCTGCTGTCACGGGCTCATGCAAAGTGGCGCAAATTGTTTTAACATTCAAATGTATCGCAATAATACCAAATACTTTCACTTGCGTGCAACATTATGGAGCTTTCGAGCTAAGCGTCAAACATAAGCTTTACGAACTGAAGTGCACACTTCAACATATTAAGAACATTAAGTGCCCAAAGTGACACTGTGAAATCATTTTGCTCCAATTTCTATTGAGTTTGTTTAGAGGAAACAACACTGATGTTGGCCTCACAATCTTGAAAGAGAAACCCAAGCGTGCACTTTACCTATCAGCCCAAGGTACCCAGGCTTCTTCTTTTTCTTTGCTTCTGCGGGGAATGAGATTTTGATATCAATTTATGATTATGATAAATTTAATAAAGAATCCCATTCATCTGTTTTGGACCGCTTGTATCTGTCATTGAGGAAAGGACCACCCCCGCATTGGTTAGACAAACCCCATTAACTGACGCCACTCTGAAGAACCACTTACAACTGATAAAGTTTTAAGAGTTTATATAAAGTTATTTTTGAATGCGTTACAATCCACTCAGGATAAAATCTCAAAGTATACAAAATACCAAATCGGTTACAATATCAGCTGCTTAAGCTTCGGCGTGAAGTGGTTCCTTCTGCGTCATCTGCAGTAAGATAAAAAATATCATCAAGTTAATCTGTCCCTACTCTATGCTACGTGACAATCCTACTTCGCAAGTTTCTTCCCTAAAAAGGTGTCAGCAGTTTGACTTCCAAAGAAGTTCAAACTCTCTTAGCCTCTAAAGGAAATCTTAAGTTTCAGAAGCAGTACCCTATCTGCCTACCCATTCGCTCTCTAAGGGTCCTCGGCCTACTGCTCCCTTGCGCTCTGATGTCTCAGCGCATCTGCTCAAGGCATCTACCCTTCGCCCTTGCTCTGAGCAAATCGTCTCGCTGTTCCTAATCTCCCAATTGCTACGCTGATGGTTCTGCTCTCCTCCCCGGGGTGCTGTCCCTAAAATACACAATCACAGTGTGGGTGGAACGCCCCTTGACGCCCACCACGGACTTTCCCCGATGATGTCAACTTCCTGCTTCTTCCATTGGTCCACTCCTTGCGTCGTTCGTTAAGTTGACCCTTCTCCTTTGGATGTCATCTTCATCATCTCATCGTCGACTTTTATTGATTCTTTCAGATCGAGTAACATATGAATTTAGACAAGGCCTTAACTCTATGTCTCTTAACTTGACCCTGCTAGGTCCTGTGAATGGTCTTGTCAAAACATAGTCTACATTCAAAGTGTCTCTCCTCACGTTCGAGCAATAAGCTCCGTCCGGCATTGTCACCTTAAATCTAACAAGTGCTAGACTTCTCGGCTCTCACGTCCACATCAAGCTATTTACGACCTTCGCAAGCCCTCTAAATTACATACATTTGACTATGCTCCTTCGAACTCTTGACCAGTTAGGTTACAAACACAAATGACCTAAACTCTTCCAGCATTCCTACAGAAACCTTCTACACCGTATAACCTTTGGCATACATTTACATATTCGTACTTCAGCAAAAGCCCTAGTTATACATAAATACATTCTACATCAAATATATGAAATACATAGAATACGACTGCATAGAATATAACTTATGCATTTTCCTTGGTTACATCTTTATGTGAGGTCTCTTATATATTTATCCACGTTTCTCCGTTTAAAGTTACACATGTTTAAAGTTACACATGTTTAAAGTTACACACGTACACGAATTCTACTGTGCACGTTCGATATTTCCTAAGCATTTCTACACATTTCTATATATATACCCATCATGTATACGGGTCTTCTAAATCTAATGCATTTTAACGTGTGAATACATTTACATTTCCTATACCATGTTATCACATTCATTGGCCTTGATACTATAATCGCCAACTTTACATTACGATATGCGTTTCATTCCTACGTTTATAACATATACGTCTAGATATGGTTACTATATACTTTGCATTCAAATTGCGCTCTCTCAGTTCCCCCCTTTGATGACTTTTAGGAGTCATCACTAAAAGCAATTTGAATATATCTCTTATACCGAACTAGTTACATCAGTTCCTCTTTTTATCGATTCAAGTGTTCTCAGATTTTTATACTGTTGATCTTGTAGAACAGCTAGTCTCCTTTCTTGGTCTCTCATCGATCTTTGTAACTGGTTCGACCTATACCATTTATACAATTTTACTAATCCTAATAATGTAATTATACAAATTAATACTATTAATACAGGCTTTAAAATATACCAAACTATATTTTGGCCTAGATTAGCAAACCAACTTCCAACCTTTCCCACTCCATTTCCTACTTTTTCCCAAACATTTATTTTTGATAAATCTTCAATTTCTTGATGAATCTGTGTAATGTTCTGTATGACTTTCTCAAGTGGTTTTGAATTATCAGGAATATAAGTACAACATTCCTGAACTTTCAAAGCTTTACAAACTCCGCCTTCTTTTGCTAATATTACATCTAAAGCAAGTCTGTTCTGTAAAACCATTGCTCTAATCGACTGCATCTCACCCTCTACTAACATTAATGATCTTGCAGTGCTGGCAGACAATCTATCCACGACTGTCGCTAACCTTCTAATCTTAACATCGTTAAGAATCAAACCTAACAACGGAAACATCGCTCCAAATACATCTCCTACTACTTCTGCATCTCCTACTTCCCTTTTCGTTCTCCTCGAAGCCTTTCCTTCTATCATTGCTAAATCCTTTGCATGATATATTTTGGGGAAGACAATTGCCAAGTAACACGAACCATACCAATTGTCTGGAAGTTTTACATAGGCATTTCTCCCACATACAAAATACACATTCGGAATAGCTTGCATCCCTTTCATAAAATCTTTCGTGTAGTACTCTAGTCTAAAAGAGTGCTCGCAACTAACTTCACCTACAAATTCACTCTCATAATACGTTTTGCTTCGAGTTAAACATAACTTTCCTTTCTGTGTTCTATCCAATGCTATTGGACCATTACTACCTTTCTTTTTATGTGCCTTCTCTTCTTCGGTCCAATCTATTTTCCATTGTCCTGACATTTTTAGAATCTTCTGTCGTCTGCATCGATCATCTACTTGTGCTATAAACCTTTTCTCTACTTCTGATACTTTGCAAGTCAGATTATTTCTTCGTGCATATGATGTATCTAATGTGTCCCAAGGAAGAAAGAATTTAGCTAGTCTATCTTCCTTTTTGTAGTAGTCCCACTTATTCATTTGCTTATAATTCGGAACTTCGGGCAGTACCGAATCATAATTTGAAAAGTAGTACTCAAATCCTTCTCTACCATAAAATATACTAAGCAGTAAACTACAAGTTATCCCATAAGTCAATGGGAGATGGTGATATCTAATGCCTTCGTCTACAGAAGCCGGCAATTGCATACAAACGTAGCAATCTTTGGCCTCCATGGCATCGATATATTCATACAATAATTTAGCATATGCATTTGACCTAAAGTTTCCCTGAGACTCGTCTATGTGTAATCTACGAGCTTCATCTGCAAGTAACGCCTTTTCACGTATAACATTGCTCTCCTCCTTCTTTCCCACAAGAGCAGGTTTCAAAGTCGTTACAATTTTTACATTTGCTATTCTTTTATCATTCTCATGTCCTGTCATGTAAGATATCGTTACTACTATGATTATGAGAGATATCACTATTGCTATAAGTGTACCTACTATACATCTAGCTTTTCGGTTTGGGTTGCCGTTCTCCATGTTATCAAAACAGCGTACCTCGTTCTCTAGCGAAAATTCCCTTTCCAGTCTTTGGTTGCTTGTTTGCTTTCACAGTCTTTAAAGTGCTTTTTATCAACAGATATCTTTTTCACCACAATGTCTTTTTCTCTTTTTAGCAGCAGACAACCCTAGCCCTTCTCCGTCCTCTAAATGTAATCCCTAATTTTATTCTTCTTTCCACTCGGCGCTAGGTTATCTTCTTCTTTATAACATAAGTACAAAAGTCTTTTATGCATCAACAATTATTTTCGGACCTGCAGCTTTCACAACAATAATTAACAGTTCAAAGCGAATAACTTTTTCTTCTTCTTCTGTCGTTTGCTGACCAACTGTTGGAAATTGTAATCTTTTTAGCACTAGATCTTGAATTTTACTCAAACGTGGGGGTATGGGAAGTGTGAAAGTCAGTAACCCCTCAGTCTCGAGTCCAGGCGCCAACATCCATATCTCCACTGCCACAAATGGATCGAGATTGATTACTTTCACACTCTTCACTCTCCCAGATTTCTGTCCCCAATACATCTGCTAGATAAGTCCACTCTGGGGTGGCGTACCTTCTGCAGGGCACGCGTACCCTTCTCGATCTTCGTGGACTCTCAGTTCCTGAGTCTGTTGTTTCTTCCTCCTGATCCGATTCTTCAGCGATCGGGGCAAGAGTTCTTTCCTTTTTCCTTTCCGAACTTGGCCCTTTCCTTCTCTCCGGCCAACTGGCTTCGTTGCTTTCCGTCTTTCCGCTCCTTGTTCCAGGACCTGTCTCTTGGTCACTCTCAGTTTGCTCGATATCTGTGTCGGATTCCCAATTACTTTCTTCTCCTGAGGCAACTTCGGTCCCACTCGTGTCCTGACCTTCGTCGCCCTGTTCCAACACAGTTTCAGTTTCTTCGATCACCTCCACAGCTTGGCTTTCCCCCTCTATGGCTTCTCCGCTTCCCGCCGGATTCTCATCCGAGAGAGGAGCTGTGTCTTCTGGAGGTGTTGGCACTCTTCGGGTGTGTGAGGCATGTATCCAGTTTGGCAGACCTCCACACTTCACTGCGGTATTCGTTACAAGTATGACTTGAAACGGTCCTCGCCAACGCACGTCTAAGCAGTTCTTCCTGACATGCTTCTTCACCAGGACCCAGTCTCCTGGACTCAGGTCATGGCACAAGTCTTGTACTGATGGAACCTCTGCAGCCTGGACCTGGAGGGACACAGAATTAACGGCATCAGATAGTCCCTTGCAGTAGTCCAAGATCAAATCGTCTGTGATGTTCACTAGCGCTGCAGTCGGAACCGATGGCAATCTCATAGCTCTCCCCATTAGCACTTCATGTGGAGAGAGGCCTGTTCTTCTATCAGGTGTGCTGCGTATACTCATAAGAACTACTGGAAGTGCGTCTGGCCAACTCAGGGATGTCGATGAACAAACTTTAGCCAGTCTGGACTTGATAGTACTGTTAATTTGCTCTACGATCCCTGAAGCTTCTGGTCGATAGCTGCAGTGTAGCTTCTGATCGATATTTAAAGCTGAACACAGCATCTTCACCACTTCGCTATTGAAATGAGTTCCTCTGTCCGATTCCAAAGAGGATGGCACCCCAAATCTTGGTATCAACTCTCTAAGTAACAATTTTGCTACTGTAAGTGTATCGCACCTACGTGTAGGGTAAGCCTCAACCCATCTAGAAAATATGCAAACAATCACTAGCACGTATCTGAGTCTGTTGCATGGAGGCATTTCTATGAAGTCAATCTGCATTCTATTGAAAGGCCCCCCAGACCTTCCTATGTGACTCAAGGTAACTGGTGTTCTCTTTCCCACATTTAGTTGCTGACAGATCGTACATCGCTGACACACTGCTTCTGCCGCTACTCTAAATTTAGGGTTAAACCACGTTTGTCTGAATACTCTCACCATAGCATCTCTTCCTATGTGTGCTGATCCATGCAATTTCCTTGCCATTGGACAAACAAGCTCATTTGGTAATACTGCCCTTCCATCGGCAGAAACCCAGAAATTCATCTCACTTTTTTCACACCCTGCTGTTTCCCAGCTCTTTTTCTCATCATTTGGTGCATTTTCCTGTACAGCCCTCAATTCATCCCACGTATCCACCGTGTCTAACAACATGGTCAATTCAGTTCTTTCCTGGATTCCCCCCACTTTTGCATCAGTGTGAGAATATCCCTGCTCTGCGCAGTAACGCGCTACCTCATCTGCATATTTGTTTCCTAGTGATACAAAGTCCGTATTTTTTGTATGGGCTACACATTTGACCACAGCTATGGCCATAGGTTTTTGCAAGGCCTCTAACAATAGTTTCACGAATTCTCCATTCCTAATAGGAGAACCCGAGGAGGTCATATAACCTCTTTGAGACCACAACTGCCCGTAATCATGAACTACGCCGAATCCATACTGACTATCGGTGTATATGGTGACTCGAAGTCTATCGCCTGCTAAGCAAGCACGAGTCAAAGCCACAATTTCAGCTACCTGTGCGGAGTGTACTCCTTCCAGGCAAGCGGCTTCTATAACTCTGGTAATCGTGCATACTGCATAAGCTGCTCTCAGCTGACCGACATCGCTTCTTACGCATGAACCATCGACGAAGAAAATTTCGTCTGGGTCTGTCAATGGCTCATCTACGATATCAGGTCTCGGTTTGGTACATAGTTCAGTCACATCGAGGCAGTCATGTTCTGTACAATTGTCGTCGTCCACTTCATTCGGAAGTGGCATCAAGGTTGCAGGATTCAAGACAGAGCATCTCTTTAGGGTCACATTCTCGGCAGCCAGTATGACCTGCTCGTAGCGTGTGAGCCTGCTATTCGTCAGATGCTGAGTCTTAGTCCTGGTCATTAACAGTTCTACAGAATGTGGTACATACACTTCTAACTGATGTCCCATAACTACGCTTTCAGATCGTTCAATGCTGACACCCGTTGCAGCTACGGATTTGAGACATCCGGGCAACGCTGCGGCTACTGGATCTAATGTAGCCGAAAAGTACGCCACTGGCCTGCGCGCATCTCCATGGACCTGTGCTAATACCGCTAAAGCGCATCCCTCTCTCTCGCAGCAGTAAAGCAAAAAAGGTTTGGTGTAATCGGGCATTCCTAAAGCCGGGGCACGACATAAGTCCTCCCTCAGCTGCAAAAACGCCATCAAACAATCTTTGTCCCATGGTACCGGATCACTTACTCCTTTGTGCGTCAGTTGTAATAACGGTTTTGCCTTCAGTGAAAAGTTTGCTATCCACTGTCGACAGTAACCGACCATGCCTAGAAACATCCTGACTTCTCTTTGTGTCGTAGGCGCGTTCATTTTCATAATCGCCTCTATTCTGTCTGGAGACACCTTCCGCTTTCCCTTTTCAATCCTATGGCCCAAGTATTGCACCTCAGTCTTACAATATTGCAATTTACTTGGAGACACCTTGTGCCCGTTCTCGGCCAAGTGATTTAACAAGGTGATGGTGTCTTCTCTGCAAGCTTCCTTAGTTTCTGACGCAACTAGGAGGTCGTCTATGTACTGGACTAGAACTGAATTCTTGGGCAGTACCAGACTCTCAAGATTTCGTTTCAATAACTGGTTAAAGATCGATGGGCTCTCTGTATACCCCTGAGGGATACGACACCATGTTAAGACGCGATCTTCCAGCTTGAAAGCGAAAAGATACTGGCTCTCTTCGTCTAACGGTATCGAAAAGAAAGCCTGACACAAATCTATCACGGTAAACCATTCAGCTTGGAACGGTATCTGAAACAATATGACTGATGGATTCGGTACCACTGGACAACATGAGACAACAATGTTATTAATCTTTCGAAGATCCTGCACTATTCTGTATTTTCCACTAGGTTTCTGCAAACCCATGATCGGGGAGTTACATGGACTTCCCACGATCTCCTTCAATATTCCCTGCTTAATCATGGATTCGATCTCAGGCTTTATTCCTGCAATCGTCTCTGGCGTTAGCTTATACTGTGGTGTTCTTGGATACTCAGCATGGGGTCTTACCAAGATTTTTACCGGTTCCACTCCTTTGATCAATCCAATTTCTTCCCCAGTAAAATCCCATACCTCAGCTGAGACTTTCTCCCTCAAGTCCTGCGGAAGCTCCTCCACTGTTAAGGTAGGATAAAGTTCCACACATTCCCTTGAGTTTACAACTTTAAAATCAGCGTCCTCATCATTGGTCTGCACTTCTACTCCCTCAGGTGTGCAATGTATCGTGCAATTTAGTTTGCACAGCAAATCTCTCCCTAATAAGCACACAGGACTAGAGTCGCAGATCACAAACTGATGTTCGTCACTGTAATTCCCTATCCTTACTGACACTGGTTCGGTCAAGGGATTCGTCATCCTTTTGTTCGCAACTCCTACCACCTGAACCGTTTCTCCTGATATTGGCAGACCCGGGACTACCGCCGATCTCAACGTGGATCGAGTGGCCCCCGTATCCACCAAAAAGGTCGTAGGACATCCCGCTATTTCCGCCTCTACGTATGGTCCTCTCTGATCTACTTCCAAAGCGGCTCCTAGAGTACAATCTTCCTCCCTATTCGCCCGCTGCCCTGTAAGAGGATCAACGTAGTAGCATTCCTCTCCTCCTACAAACAATGGCATCTGTCTGTAGGTTTTCCCTCCGTTTGTGATGCGAGGTGGTTGAGGAAACGGGGCTCGAGGAGTCTGAGTCCCCCCTTTGACAAACCTGCCCTTCGGGACTATGGCTCCCTTAACCACGTTGTTCTGGACCTCTTCCTCCTCCTGCTCTAATTCCCCTGACTCAACATTGTAAGGACACTCGCGTCGCCAGTGTCCCACCTCATTACACTGATGGCATCTCGTCGTCTTTTTCAGTGTCGCGATATCCATTCTCGGTCTCGGTCTTTCTTCCTCGTCTCTGCTCTGATTATTCTGTTTCTTTGCCTGCGTTCCTGTTCCCTGCTGCCGCGGTTTATCCTTTCCAGCAGCTTGCATTTGCACTAACATTAACTTTTCTTTAAGCTTCTTTGCCTTCGAGTCTATCTCGTCACTACAATACCTTGCATACCTCAGAATTTCATCTAAAGGTTTGTTCTGCCAACAGATCAGATGCTGTTGGATCATTAGGCATATTTCTGGCCTCAATCCTAAAACAAACTTTGAAACAAACTGTCCTATATCCTTGGGATCCATCACATCCAACCCGCTGTATTGCTTGAATGCTTTCAGCAATCTCTCGTAAAACTCATGCACTGTCTCTTTCGGCTCTTGGGTAGTCCGATCTATCTTTACCCAGTCTATGTCTTGCACCGGCACTTTCTCCTTTAGCCACGTTATTACTCTCTCGTATTTTTCCATGACTCTATCAGATGGACCATTCGTCCTGGCGTCTCTTGATGGCTCACAAGTGGGCCATTCAACACTAAGCTTGCACGCCGTCCATAGGTCTCCGGGTACTACGATATCGAACAGTGTGTTCAAGTCGATCCACAGTACCTTCGAGATCTTCACAAATCTTTCTACCTGCTTATACCACTCGACGGGATTATCCCTAAGCTTTGGGAAGGAATTGGTGAATGCCGCCAAATCCCCCCTACTCCAGGGCACATGAACGTAGCTTCCATTCGCGATTTCTCGCAAAGGGAAGGCTTCCATTCGCATCAAGCCTGTGTCCTGGGAGCCCTCAAGTACACTCCGTCTAACAGAGCCCTTTCTGGACCATCTTTCCTCCCATCTATCTAGATCTCTCCATATTCTGATACTTACGATCAATTCCCTTATGTGTACTTTCAGCGCGATCGTTCTGCGATCATCCAAATCCTGATCCGTGCAAGTTAGCCTATGGTTACTCTGTAAAGCCTTAGTTCGTGACAGGTCTACCATGTACCTGTTTGCTAAATTTGATAAGTTCTCATGAACTGTCCTCGCTCTCCGAGTAATATCTTTGGATAGAAACAGTATCTCATCTGGTGTATACGAGTCTAATCTCTCTAGTGCCACTGTGCCATCAATCAACTCATCCAGATCTGCCTTCAAACTCATCACGTCTAGCCGTTTTGCTTTTATTTCAGCTTTCAGCATTTCAGTTCTATGTTCCTCTCTCATATCCCTCTCACCTCCACTATGCGCCCTACGCCTGAGCACAGGTGAGTTATGAGGAGTCTTCCTTCCATCTTTTCGTTCCCACCCTTCTAGATCCCAAGCCTTTCCATCTCCACGTGGGGTATGGTGGAATAATGCTCCGTCCCCCAACCCTATGTTCCGATTTTTAGGCTCGGTTTCTCCAGATGTGAGATAGGATCCACCGTTCGGTTCTAACCCATTATAACTTGCTTGTTGTCTGGTGTCGCTTAATAAGATGAAAGGCCCTCGCCGGTCTTCCGTGTTCCCGTGATCTCTTTCGTGATCACCGGATGCATGGCGAGACGTTTCGCGACTCCCTAAATTCTCATGACTCCTTCCACCATCTCCGGATGCATGTCGAGACACTTCGCGACTCTCCATGTTTCCGTGACTCCAATGTCTCACATTCTCACCTGGGGCATGGTGTGTGCACCTAAAGGTATTCTGGTACTCCTGTGTCCTACGTTCCCCTTCACTGAAGGTGACGCGAGGCACTTCGCCACACCCTGCACTTCTGTCTTCGCACATTAGCCTGTTGCTGTTATCAGCAGGATAAGTATCCCTTCTGCTCTCTTGGCTTCCTCTCTCCCACTCGGGGCTGCTTTCGCCGGCTCCACAATGAGAGAGAATCCTGTTATCCTGCTCTCTCCACTCGGATCCCGTTTCTAAACTTTTATTCCGAGCCTCTTCGGCAGCGTCCCATTCTCTCAGGTATTCCCTTAATTCCTTATGGGTTTTTGGTTTAGGACCCCTCAAATCCATTGGTCCTCTTCGACCTCCCTGTTCTACCCTGGGACCCGTTGCGGACTCTAATGGGGTACTCCGACTTATTGGTGCTCGTATTTGCCTGTGGGAATTCATTGTGGCATTCCTATTCTCCTCTTCTGCTCTTTCATTGTCCCATCGTGCCTGTTCCTCCTGCTGGACCCCTTCCGGGTTGTAGATTGACACAATAGGGCCTATGGTGACCGGAACCTGCAAAGCGTCTGGCATTTGGTACGACCTGGCACATTGCGTCTCCGGCACCTTCTGGACCACAAATCTTCCCACTACTCTCTGTTCAGAACTAGTTTGGGGTATTTCCTCAGTCTTGTTAGCGTCCCACTCTGTTACTGGGATCGACCTATACTCCCCCCACCTAGCTCCGTCCGTTTGCGGTAATATGGGACTCGCAAGTTCACCGCTGTATGGAGGTGGTCTATCTGTTAACAACCTTTCTATTAGATCCTCCTCCGACTCACTTTCCTCATCATCTTGTTCTAGAGGTTTCCTTTCTCCCGTAGCCTCTATCATGGTGAACAGTTTGTCCGCTTCTATCTTTTGTACCCTCCATTTCTTAGCTTCATCGTCCCATTTAGCATCCTGCACTGCTTTTACCGATCTTCTCACTCTTTCTTGTCGCCTCTTTACGCCCCTTTCGTGTGCTGTTCTAAACCACACACCAAGAGCTTCAAATTGTGTTGGCCTCCGTAGAGGTCTCATTGAAAGCATCGTCGCCTTCAGTTGGTTCAACACTTCTAATTTAAACGTTCCAAATCTTGGAAACGCTAGTTCTTTTTGCCCTTCGGTTAGCCTGTGCCACTCGGAAATCCATAATATCGAGTGTAGGCCTACATTTACTGCCATATGATATGCAGGTGTGCCTTCTGGTGGAGCTTCTTCTCCGGCATATAAATTTCTCCTTTTCTTTTTAAAGATTTTTCCTAAACCCTTAAAACACTTCATTTTGATAACGTACGATATTTCTTACTTATTTGCGTACTTGATAACAACCACCAATCCCTGTACGACTCTCGCTAATCAGCCTATCCCAGCACGGTTCTATGCTAACCGACCAATCTCAGCGCGGCTCTACGCTGACGTCACTTCTCCCTTCTTCAGCAGCTTCCCTCGTTCCTCAACTCGTCTCACGATCTCATATGCGTTTTCATTCATACACTGAAAAATGACTACTTCCGTCCAAGCGATCACTTTTCTCTGACTGTACGGCCACAGTCTAACTGTAATTGCTACCTCAACTGGCACAGCGTCTTTCCTCTTACGGTCGGACACTTGCCTTAACTGATAGGTTACTTACACGCAGTAAACGTACGACCAGCGTCCGCTACTCATTCACTCACACATACGCTCCCCCTATCATCGGTCTGTCGGGAAATCAATGGTACCTCATGACCCCCTTTCAATGGTAGACAAATTACTCTGGGTGTTCGATACACCCGAACCACTTAAGTCCTCTGGACATAAGATTTCATCCGGTTGCGCGCGCTCACAACCTTCCCCCAATCACACTACAGGCATTCAACTCCGCTTGACATTACAACACAGGAACAACATAAAACACCGCAATCTTACAACGCATGACCCTTATACTCACTCTCGACCGACTCTGCTGCTTTTCTCTCGACGCACCGTCAGCACCGTCTTCGGCTGCAATTCTTCTTCTGGTCGACGATGACTAGGGACCTTGGGGTAAACTAACCTGGCCTAGGTCGTCTTCCTCAAGAAGATAACCATCATTTCTCTGCTACCAACTGCGGGGAATGAGATTTTGATATCAATTTATGATTATGATAAATTTAATAAAGAATCCCGTTCATCTGTTTTGGACCGCTTGTATCTGTCATTGAGGAAAGGACCACCCCCGCATTGGTTAGACAAACCCCATTAACTGACGCCACTCTGAAGAACCACTTACAACTGATAAAGTTTTAAGAGTTTATATAAAGTTATTTTTGAATGCGTTACAATCCACTCAGGATAAAATCTCAAAGTATACAAAATACCAAATCGGTTACAATATCAGCTGCTTAAGCTTCGGCGTGAAGTGGTTCCTTCTGCGTCATCTGCAGTAAGATAAAAAATATCATCAAGTTAATCTGTCCCTACTCTATGCTACGTGACAATCCTACTTCGCAAGTTTCTTCCCTAAAAAGGTGTCAGCAGTTTGACTTCCAAAGAAGTTCAAACTCTCTTAGCCTCTAAAGGAAATCTTAAGTTTCAGAAGCAGTACCCTATCTGCCTACCCATTCGCTCTCTAAGGGTCCTCGGCCTACTGCTCCCTTGCGCTCTGATGTCTCAGCGCATCTGCTCAAGGCATCTACCCTTCGCCCTTGCTCTGAGCAAATCGTCTCGCTGTTCCTAATCTCCCAATTGCTACGCTGATGGTTCTGCTCTCCTCCCCGGGGTGCTGTCCCTAAAATACACAATCACAGTGTGGGTGGAACGCCCCTTGACGCCCACCACGGACTTTCCCCGATGATGTCAACTTCCTGCTTCTTCCATTGGTCCACTCCTTGCGTCGTTCGTTAAGTTGACCCTTCTCCTTTGGATGTCATCTTCATCATCTCATCGTCGACTTTTATTGATTCTTTCAGATCGAGTAACATATGAATTTAAACAAGGCCTTAACTCTATGTCTCTTAACTTGACCCTGCTAGGTCCTGTGAATGGTCTTGTCAAAACATAGTCTACATTCAAAGTGTCTCTCCTCACGTTCGAGCAATAAGCTCCGTCCGGCATTGTCACCTTAAATCTAACAAGTGCTAGACTTCTCGGCTCTCACGTCCACATCAAGCTATTTACGACCTTCGCAAGCCCTCTAAATTACATACATTTGACTATGCTCCTTCGAACTCTTGACCAGTTAGGTTACAAACACAAATGACCTAAACTCTTCCAGCATTCCTACAGAAACCTTCTACACCGTATAACCTTTGGCATACATTTACATATTTGTACTTCAGCAAAAGCCCTAGTTATACATAAATACATTCTACATCAAATATATGAAATACATAGAATACGACTGCATAGAATATAACTTATGCATTTTCCTTGGTTACATCTTTATGTGAGGTCTCTTATATATTTATCCACGTTTCTCCGTTTAAAGTTACACATGTTTAAAGTTACACATGTTTAAAGTTACACACGTACACGAATTCTACTGTGCACGTTCGATATTTCCTAAGCATTTCTACACATTTCTATATATATACCCATCATGTATACGGGTCTTCTAAATCTAATGCATTTTAACGTGTGAATACATTTACATTTCCTATACCATGTTATCACATTCATTGGCCTTGATACTATAATCGCCAACTTTACATTACGATATGCGTTTCATTCCTACGTTTATAACATATACGTCTAGATATGGTTACTATATACTTTGCATTCAAATTGCGCTCTCTCACTTCCATCTCTAACCATTGCCAACAAGAGAGAGATAATTGGAAAAGCTGTGTTTGTTGTGATGTACAGGCCAGGCGCTGCGTTGGGAGTGTCTGTAATGCACCTCCCGTTAAACTCCTGCAATTGGTTGTACCGAGCAGCACTGCCATCTAATACTGAAGAAAGCAACCCCAGCTGCACCGGAAGAGTTTGCTGAACTGCCCCGGAAAACATTGCTCAGTCGCAGGGGGACCCACACTGTGTAGCCTGAAACTTTATAAGCCGGAAACCTGCCACCAGATGCTAGTGGCAAAAAAATATTTGCAATGCTATAGGTCTCGCATTTAAAAGCGAAACCTATGGCATTGCAAACAAATGGCTGCATTGTTCCCGCTGCTGTAAAAGTGAACGCACGCACCGCTGAATGTAAACAAAGCATGTTGTGCTTAAAGTAGGAGAAACTCAATAAATAAAATAGTACATGTACCAACAACCAAGTAAAGGGGGCAGTAGCCCTGGGAGGTGACAAAGGACAACATGGCCATGCTAAGGAGGGACTAACAAGCCTATTTAGAAATCAAAAGACAGCATTTACGAAGGAAAAAGACACAAGCCAATGAAAAATATGGGTGGAGGAGTAGGTGCAGCTTCTCTCCCGTACTGAACTACAACAGATCATCTCCAGAGAAGCGCTTATGCGCTGGCTCAGGCTCAACCAAAAAAAAGTAGATTGTGTCTCTTAAAGGACCAGGTGCTGCTTCTAAAAAATAAATAAAGAGACATTGGTCGCATGAGACTCATTGGCATACTTTTTTGAATATTCAAGTTGGATTATCAATTTCAACTTGCTGGCTACTTCAGATAAAATATGGAAAATAAGTAAACTAGTATTTCAGTATGTCGTATTTAATATTTCACAATTAATAATTGTTTCTTTTAAAAGCAGTATGTCAAAAATAGTGTATCAAAAAGGCACAGTACACAGGCACAGTGCAATGCTGTAGGTCTCGCATTTAAAAGCGAAACCTATGGCATTGCAAACAAATGGCTGCATTGTTCCCGCTGCTGTAAAAGTGAAAGCACGCACCGCTGAATGTAAACAAAGCATGTTGTGCTTAAAGTAGGAAAAACTCAATAATTAAAATAGTACATGTACCATGTAACAACCAAGTTAAGGGGCCAGTAGCCCTGGGAGGTGACAAAGGACAACATGGCCATGCTAAGGAGGGACTAACAAGCCTATTTAGAAATCAAAAGACAGCATTTACGAAGGAAAAAGACACAAGCCAATGAAAAATATGGGTGGAGGAGTAGGTGCAGCTTCTCTCCCGTACTGAACTACAACAGATCTTCTCCAGAGAAGCGATTACGCGCTGGCTCAGGCTCAACCAAAAAAAAGTAGATTGTGTCTGTTAAAGGACCAGGTGCTGCTTCTAAAAAATAAATAAAGAGACATTGGTCACATGAGACTCATTTGGCATACTTTTTTGAATATTCAAGTTGGATTATCAATTTCAACTTGCTGGCTACTTCAGATAAAATATGGAAAATAAGAAAACTAGTATTTCAGTATGTCGTATTTAATATTTCACAATTAATAATTGTTTCTTTTAAAAGCAGTATGTCAAAAATAGTGTATCAAAAAGGCACAGTACACAGGCACAGTGCAATGCTGTAGGTCTCGCATTTAAATGCGAAACCTATGGCACTGCAAACAAATGGCTGCATTTTTCCCGCTACTGTAAAAGTGAAAGCACGCACCGCTGAACGTAAACAAAACATGTTGTGCTTAAAGTAGGAAAAACTCAATAATTAAAATAGTACATATACCATGTAACAACCAAGTTAAGGGGCCAGTAGCCATGGGAGGTGACAAGGGACAACATGGCCATGCTAAGGAGGGACTAACACGCCTATTTAGAAATCAAAAGACAGCATTTACGAAGGACAAAGACACAAGCCAATGAAAAATATGAGTGGAGGAGTAGGTGCAGATTCTCTCCCGTACTAAACGATAAACAAATCATCTCCAGAGCAGCGCTTACGCACTGGCTCAGGCTCAACCTAAAAAAAAAAGGATATTGTGTTGCTTCTAAAAAATAAATAAAGAGACATTGGTCACATGAGACTCATTTAGCATACTTATTTGAATATTTAAGTTGGATTATCAATTACATCTGGCTGGCTACTTCAGATATAATAAGAAAACTAGTATTTCAGTATGTCGTATTTAATATTTCACAATTAATAATTGTTTCTTTTAAAAGCAGTATGTCAAAAATAGTGTATCAAAAAGGCACAGTGCTCGGTGCTGCCCCCCCCCCCACCCCCAGGGCTTCCAATACTAAGGCAAGACAAGTGATTATGCAAATGATGTCAGGGCCTAAATATCTCAACTCTATCCCAGCTCAGGATTTCTCATGAGTGAATGTTCACTTCATTCATGTCCCAAAGCACATTATAGCCGTGAGGATGATGACCTCCTTCAATAACCTATAGAGGTCGAAGGGCAGTTGACAGCCTCACAAACTGACTTAAATTTCTTAAATGTAATTTGGCTGCTGTGTCAACTATTTTGAGTGTAGTACATAGTGCCTTTTATTTTGTTTGTTGGCTCTTTATCTTGTTTGCACACTGCAGGGACTCCTTTCAGAAAATGCTGTTGATATCTATCAACAGTGCAGCAGGTGCTGTCGCAACAGGACCCACTGGTCTTGGGGCCCAATGCAGGCATATGATAGCTGCAGAATGCCAAATGCCAAAGGTCTGATGAAGGCTAATCATTAAGGAAAATAAAACAAACAGGTCAAATCAAGCCGCCCAGTCCGAGTCGGACATTCCAACAATTAGCACTGAGGCCACCCACTGTGCAGAGGTGGTGTTGCATCCTTGGGTATTGTTGTTGTTTAATTGACGTATTCTTTCTGCATAGTGTTCATGTTTTCTGCATTGTTTTAATATGTATTGGTGCCTTGTGCATTCTTGTAACTCGTTTGGTGTTCGCTTTCCATACCAACTGCTGTCAGTTGGTGCCAGGATCGTTGGCCACTGGAAATGCGCTGATGGCTCTACTTTTTTACCTCCCTTTTAATAAATATCTGAATAATTACCTACTCGCTTTGGAGGATTCTTATTTGTGCCACAGACATCGTTGCCTATTAAAGTATACAGCGATTCATGGCAGGAGCTCATCAGCTGATTTTTATCCTTCTCAACTGTCCATGTGTTACAGACCATCGCTAGTGCTCAGCGTTGAGTGTTGGACACAGGAACACACACGGTGCAGCCTTCCTTGTTGTACTGACAAGTGTTTTATTGCTGAGATCCGCGCTGGAGGTACAGGGAGGAGGCATGTCGCCATGACCTTGATGCACTGGTCAGGCAGCTAGAGCCAAGACTGTCATCACGCTTTGCGCCAGAGTCATAAGGCAGCACACCATACATGCTGTCACACGTGCATCATTGGTCACAGTAAGGTCAGGCAATTTCCTTTCTAGCCTGTTACACATCATTTCACACGTCATGCACAGTTGTTAGCGTGACGTGCACCTGCATTTCTGGTTATTTATGTTGCAGTGCAAGCTTTTACTTTCAGATCAACCTAGCACTGGGGCCATTCATGAAACTTCTTTCATTTTTTATTCTATACTTCACCCTCAGAGGCGATGGTACTCAGATGGACCTTTCTTCGTCGTAGTGAGGAGAGAAATATCAGGATGTCCCACTGTTGACCACCCAATGAGGTCCATGAATTGGTAGCCAACTCACGAATTAGAGATCAGTAAGAGGAAGTAAAGTCATCTTTATTGCTCAGTTAATTAAAACCATTGCAAATATTAATACATTAGTAAAATAGAATTATTATAAAAAATATAAAATGACGATTTGTTAATAGTTATTGCTACAGAAATTTAAGCAAATTTTACACTGAGCGTGGGTTAAAATCGCATAAGTCCCTTGCGTTGTTTGAAAGACTTTATTAAAAGTCTTGCACCTGGGAAAAAACGAGTACACAATGGCAATAGTTTCCTGCGGTAGATAGTCAATGCTGCAAAGATGTATGCTACTTTCACACTGAGTAACCCTTACGGTAGCATTAGTCCCTTATATTCCTGCGGTGGCTGTGAGAAAGGCATTGCCCCTGGGTTTTAAACCGCGTTGTAATGTGCAGCTTGGCTCGCTTTTCAGTGCCCCTTTATTTTGCTTCTTGGTTTTTGCTTCAGCTGGTATCTGCCGTCTGGCTATCTTGTTTCTTTTCTGCTTTCTCCAAAAATGTTACGACATGGCTTGCTAATTGAATGTGTTTTCCATCGAAGCACGCCATGACCGCTTGCCAGCATGATCTTATGCCCAGCTTGTTGAAGGGCACTTTTAAGTGTAATCTGCGCTCTGTGGCCAAGCCTTTGCAGGTGCAAATTAGATGTTGAATGTCTTCTTTTGCGTTCCCACATGTTCGGCAGTTGATTGTTACTTGGGGCCTTTTCCATGGAGGGAGGTGTTTTTGTGATGGGAATTAGAGATCAGGTTTAAGTACACTATTCTCAGACTATAACACTTTCTAACATGCATTAGAAATCAGATAATTTTAGGCACAGTTTCTGTAGAAAGAACTTTAAGACACAATAAAAGACTCAGATAAATTTAGATAATTTGGTTATTGAATTAAAGAGCCAAAATCAATGCAGATAGGTAACATTATAGGACGTTCTGTCATGAGTTTTACAGCTCAAAATATAAAATTACGCATCTAGCCAAAGTAAATATTTTGCTAAATATAGTCATCCATAAGAGGGTGGTTCCAATGGCCAAAGATTTCTATCATCAACAAAGGCAGGAGAAGGGTTCACAATGCAGATCCCACAGGATATTGTGGCACAGATTTGCAAATTTAGCGGCACAACATTTTTAATTTAGCAGCACAACATTTTTAATTTTGCAGCATTATTGCGGCACTTTATTTTAGTCGTAATATTTCCTTTTCAGTCTTAAGTCAATGGAAACTGTTTTAGCAGAGTATTCCACTTTCAAGCAGGCCTGTTTAAAGTGTCTGAGAGTCCTGTAACAGCTGGCATTTTTCTCATGTTGCAGGTAGCCAATTAGAGAACTTTCCGTAGGAGAGAGATGGCCCAAGGAAAATAAAGATCCCAGGGCCAATCATAACTCTCTACTTTTAAATTGGCCCGCCCGAGAGTATAAGACACTCTTGCAAGCCTAAATGCACCCCTGTTGGGTCCCGAAACAAGAAGATAGGGGATGCATTGGGCCCAACACTGCTCTCCGCTTCCTGTATGCTCTCGTCACTCCTACCCTGACCAGTGGCATCAACCTTTCCACTCTCCTGCCACTAGCTCTGCTTACAAGCATACACCATAGTTTGCTGTAATTAGATTCTCTCCTGTGTGCTCATGCACTTTATAACTGTGCAGTAAACAACAAGTTGCAACTAAATGACTCCCCTCACCCCATCTTCCACCCACCACCACCCCCTTCTCCAGGGCACAAGTCATAAGAAAAGAAGTGGGGGGGACTGACCAAGTTAGGGAAGTTGCAGGTGACATCATGGCGCATGTCACCATAGCACATGATGCCACGATGCGTGGCATTGCACTTGGGATCACAGGAAGTGACTTCTGGAAGTGACATCAGATATTAAGACGTCACACATACGTTTCTCAGGTATATCATGAGTACATTTAAGCGCATTATGAGATTTAAGAAATTCGATTTTGCTTTGGAGCTGTGCCAAAATAAGTTGTGCAACCGCGATGCAAAATCTGGGCCTCAACTAATAAAACATTTTTTTTAAACCTTGCCACAAAGAAATTAGCAACAAGGAGAAACATGACAGTAAATCTATTCTGCTTAATTGCTTGCAAAGTCTTCATTTTAAAATATTTTATGGGGTTAAGGCATCTGCTACAGCGGTGCTCAGTAAATCTCAGGGCATCAAAGTAGTATAGAAGGTTAATGTGTCTCCTGCAAAGCACATCAAGTAACATGCAGAGGAGAGACTTTTATTTTATGTAGCTAGGTAAGTAAGTTACTGCTTTGAACACGGAGATTCTTTTGTTAATTGCAGTTCATAAATTGTAATTCTTCTACTACAGCACAGTGATCTGGGCAGGACATGTGACTCCTACACATAACAACCACTGACTCATGTAACACATCTTGTACATTGATTGTATGTTATATAAAGCGCTCTGACCTCTGACAACCTCCATTGGGATGAGTAGCGCTATAAAAGAAATAAAATAGTACCATTTAAATTGGTATTTTTGTTAGTACTTGGACAGACCAACACATCTGACATTCTTACAGTGCATGCACATACTTACATAAAGGGGCTGAACAAACTCCAAAGCATGCCTCTCTTAAGTACCTATGAAGAGATAAGCTGTGTGCTTTTGTTTCTGTTTTGTTTCCCTTGTATTTGCATTTAAGTGAGGTTCCAGGCCACGTCCAGTCAGGATACTCGATCAACACGAGCTGCACGATGGCCCCTTAACTTGCCCTTTATCTTTGGCACAGCTTGGAGTTGACAAAAACAACCCTTGCTGCCTGCACGTTGTTGCTGAGGACAGAAAGCCAGGCTTGCCCTGCATAGGTGGTGCGTGAACGGGATCATTTGCCTGTTCTGAAAGTTAACACACTCTTGGCCAGTACCTCTTCCTCAACAAACTTGCAGGCGATTTGGTCTCCATTGTTACTCTGTTGGCTCTTCTTGCAGGAGACAGGACTGCTGCAGCTTTCTCCCGCCCAATTCCTAATTAGACCTGTTTTTGCAGGCACTTTTGTAAAAAGCGCAGCCTTTTTACAAAAGTGCCAAGTTTGCAATTATTTTGCAAATTGTGAAATCCTGGAGGGTGTCACAAGAGTTCTCTTAGCATTGGCAAAGGGATCAAGTTAAAGTCATGGCATGGGCAAGGAGAATGGAGCATAAATCAGGGAAGTTCAAGTCTGTTCTCTCACCTAACTGCTCCATATGGTCCAGCATGCAAGTATATCAGCAAGGGCAAAAGGGCAAGGGCCATAAAAGAGAAAGTCTGTCAGGCAGGCTGGAGGCAAGGAAAGTGAAGGGGTTGCCCTCCAATTACAAATTGCAAGACGCAAATTGCTTTTCTGAACAAGAGAGGAAAGTGTGTGCAAAGAAGGCAGTTCCCCCCTCCTAGAAAAGTCATTCATTATAGTCCAAAATTGTTCATTATCACATCAATAGTCGTCCCACAATGGTCTGACCACCAAATGATAATTTTTCCGTTCTCTAGGTACAAATTGATACTCCAGCACACTTTCCCATGTTGATTATGAGAAATGACTGACCATTTCATCCTCACAGCTTAGTTCACAACAAGCTTGTTTACTTTTTTGCTCTACATGGATATAGTCCAAAGGTCAAGTTCCCACTATTCATATGCAAAGAAATACTGTAAGTAAGTCTCTTGTCACTAAACGAATGTTGCATGGACAAAAACAAATAAGCAACATTTGAGGAAACATATCAAAGTCCATTGCACAAATCTATGAAATAATGTAGCCTAAGGAGAAAAACTATTCACTGCATTTTAAAGTTAGCTTTTCTTATTTAATAAAATAAACTCCTCATTAAGGTCAAGCATAACGAAGTAAAATCTAATATATCATATAGGCATTGTGTAAGGTTGTCAGTGATTGTTACACAGAAATCTTGAACTGTCATTGTGGCCATCTACCAAATTTTCAAAAAATAGTAACATGTAAACTATTTATAAATATCAAAAATAAAATTGTTTCTATGATTGAAAGATCTTTGTAATGTTGGGGACTTAAACTGAAAGTTTCAGTCACATAGCTCAATGCATGCATGAATTGCACCATTGTAGAGTTTGTTATGACGCTCTTTAATGAAGTCAATAAAAATGCTAAGTTTCATCATTAGGTTTTATTAAATCTTTGTTAAGAATATAGGTAATCAGTTACTAAACTTCTTAAATTCACCATTTGATGAATTCTACTCTTTCTAGCCAGTCAAGCATACTATTAGGGTGCTGGTACTTCAACTTTTTTCAGTTTCAGTGTTGATTTTCTAGACGTGTGCAAAGTGCGCATTTATGTTTTCATAGTCAAGATGGCTTATGTGTCGTGTATATAGCATGATCAGCTTTTACGCTGCATCATTATCACCCGACGAACAGAAGCTAGGATACCGTGTTTAACCAAATCCTTCTAATAAGGTTTTTGCCATAAGAGCTATCCATAAGTTTGCAATAGGGGCTGGAGAGAGGAATCACAAAATAAGTCAACTGGTCTCCTGTCATCATTAAGGTGGTTTTACGCAACATTTCTGGACAGTCAGCATTTACTCTCTTTACCATTGCGACATCACTTGAACATAGCCAGCAGCAGTCATATTCAACAATCACCATATTTGAGGTCAAATACAGGCAGACCACCACAGGAATGGAAACACTCGTATTGAGTGTTCCAGAAATATTTAGTAGCTATTGGTGATGTGAACTAGACACCCATTAGGAAACAAAATTATTAAATTGCCTTGGTACAGAAGCACAGAAACTTTTTCTGGAGTTGAGACCTACGGAGGCTAAAGCTGGAGATGTATAAAGATGGAATGTATAAGCAGATATGCACCTTCTTCCACATTCTTTGGGACTACCCACTTGTACAGAAATACTTGGGGAAGTGATCGGCTGCCTGAGGGACGTGGGAGGTACTGGCATTGGTGTATCAGCAAAGCAATGCATTTTTAACATTTGGGACGAGACTGATGCCAATAGGACATGCAGGACATGGATGACGATGGGTCTATCAGTGGCAAAGAGTATCATCGCAAAAGTTTGGGGATCCGCTCAGCCACCAGATATGGAGACGTGGAAACATTAAAAGGACTGGTGTATGATGGCAGAATGGGTGGTCTATGAAAGAAGAGGTTTGCAATAGGTAATGGAATGGGTTGGAATACCTGTTGGAATACCTGTAGGAGCAATCTATGTACAACCGAAGACTGAGAGTGAGGGCGTGATCCAGGCACAGAGATAACTTTCTTGAAACACACACTGGATGAGGATTACAAAGGGGTGGAGGGAGGCAAGAGAGTGCAGTGAAATGTTCAACAGTGTTATTTATGCAGATTATAAGTGTTTAAAGGCTTATTAAAAAAATATTTTAAAAAAAGATGGAATGTATGTATTGAAGACATTAATCGACTTGCGTTACACTTCTCTGAAAAACCTAGAGTTGTTCTAAGAAAAAGAATGTATTCCAGGGAACAATCCTCAGGTGAAAGTATTGATCAGTATGTTGCTTCAGTGAGGATTTTAGCAAGCACGTCTAGCTTTGACAATTCCATTGATTTATGTATAAGGGAAAGAATGGTTCTGAATTGTGCATAAAAAAGTAGAAGAATATATGTTATATTGCACAAATCCCACATTAGAGGAGACTACTAAAATAGATAAAGGCCAAGAGTGTTCCTTGGAGTCTATCAGAGTGATTGCTGGCAAGAATGTGCCTGCTGAACAAATGGGTGTTAATTCATTGAATAACATTCAGGAGAGCAATAGTAATAAGGGCAGAAAATACTTTTTCAAAGGAACTTCTTGTTATAGGTGTGGTTCTACTACACTGCTTGGAATAGGTGTGTTTCCACTATACATATAGGATGTAACACGTATTGTCCTGCACAAGGGAAGAAGTGGATTAAGTGTAGGAAAACTGGTAATTTTGTGTATGTGTGTAAGCTGAGAAATGCTCTGAAAACCAATTTATTACAACAGTCAGAGGTTCAAAGTATGTTTGATGAGGTCACTAAAATTATTTTAATTGTGGATGTGGATGGTGAGAAAGGTTTGATTGTTAGAAGAAAAGTAAAGTTTTGCTCTGGAAATATTGGTGGTTTTGATTTGAAAAGTGTTAGAACCGGGGTCCCACCCTAGTCCAAGTAGGGAACACCGCTTCCGACAGGGTAGCCTGGTGCAGAGCGGGAAGGCTTAACTTCAGAGGCAATGTGTAAAGTATTTGTTTTTTTTTATTTTATTTTTACATTTGATAAAGTCTTATAGTTAGAATTTGATATACATACCCATTTTTATGCCAATATGGTGTTCAATACTTTTGTTGTTTATATTGTCATTTTACAAACAAAGGTGGCAAAGTCTATATAGTTCTGCAATATTTTTTTATGGTATTTTCGTCGGCGATATATATTTTTTAAAACATTTTTATTAGCATTTTAATAGAACTCAACAATACAGCATGTCATCATCATCGCACCTCTCCGCCCTCACGTTCTGCCCTCCCCCCACACATCTCCAACTCGTTCCACTTCAACATAGAACAATGTTCACTGTAAAATTATATGGTAGTCCTTTGTAGTCGGCCTCCGATGGCTCCCAGGGTGACGTAGCCATAGACTTGGGTACTTGTGAAATAAGGAGACATCACAGCCCAGTATCCATCCCATGATACTTTCTCCATTTGCCCCACACCTTACGGAACTTCTTCGGGCAACCCCTCACCCTGTAAGTGACCCTTTCAGCGGCCATGTAAAGATCCAGCCCTCTCCTCCACTCCTCCACCCCCGGTGGCTCAGGCGCACCCCAATGCTTTGCTATGTCCCTCTTGGCCACCACCAATGCCAGCACCAAGAAGGTCAGGAGGGGACGCGCCAGGTCTACATCATTAGTAATGCCCAGAAGGGCCAATTTGGGGTCTAGGTCGATAGGGGTCTCTAAAATCTCTCCCAACTCCGTGAATATGATTCTCCGGTACTCCTGGATTATTGGGCATGCCCATGCAATGAGGTAGAAGTCTCCTCCTGTGTCTCTGCCCCTGAGGCACCTAGCATCCTCCGTTCGTCCCATTTTGTGAAGCCTGACTCTGTCATAGTACGTCCTATGCAGGACATAAAACAGGATAAGGCGCAACCAGGATTTAATGGCCACTTCCCTGGGGTGCATTAGGACCATGTACCAATCTATATCTTCCATGTCTCCCACCTCACTTTCCCACTGTTTCCTAAGTTTCTCTAGGTCTCCCAACATGTTGTTCATCAGAGTTCTATACGTAAGCGACACTGCTTTTTCCTGAATCTGTTCCTGCAACAATCTACCCTCCAAAGGTGCATATTCCTGTAGATCAGTCAGCTGTATCTTTTCCGCTCGCCAGGCATGTTTTAATTGAGCATATTTGAAGAACTGCGTGCGGTGGAGTCCGAACTCCGACCTCAGAGCCGCAAACGTTTTCAGGTCCCCACTTGCCACTATGTCTCCCAAGGTGGAGATGCCAATGTCGTCCCACCTCTGGAACTCTCTCAATTTCTTCTGTTCTGGGAGCCATCCGCAGTGCCATATAGGCGTCTGTCGTGTGGGCTTATTTCCCCAGCCCCTACGCCTCATCGCTTTGTTCCACAGTTGTAAAGTAATGCTCGTAGCGGGGGGAAGCTGTGGTCTTCGAGCGCCCCATATAAATAGGACAGCAGTGGCTTAGGTGAGAGTTTATATTTCTCAAGAGTGTAAGTGGGGTGGTCTGCTGGCGCATGCAGCCAGTCGTTGTTTGGGACTATGTGTTTCGCCCAATAGTATGCTTCAAGATTCGGGAGTGAAATCCCATCACTGTATTGGTGGCGCTGAAGTGTGTTCAATGCCACCCTGGGGTGTTTACCCAGCCACAGGAAGGACCGAAATTCCGCATGTATTTTCCTAAAAACGATGTCCGAGAGGGGTTAGTACTCGTTCTGGAGGGCATATAGGTATTTGGCCAACGTGATCATCTTGAACATAACCGCCTGGCCTAGGAGGGTGAGCGGGAGCTGCCTCCATCGGGCTGCGTCTTCCATGAAGTTCAGGAGTATTCGTTCTACATTGTGTTGGTAGGATGGTGTGTGAGGTATTTAAACCCCTCCACCGTTGTCAGCAACCGTCCTGGGAGGTCCGGCCAGCTCCCCGTTCCTTAGGATCATAGAGGACTGACTGGTGCCAATTCACCTGGTAACCTGCGTGCCTACCATAACGCTCCACTTCCCGAAAGATCTCCAGGGTCGTGGTTTCCGGCCGTGTAATGTAAAGGAGAATGTCATCCGCGTAAAGCGATATTTTTTCCTCTGTGGAGTCCAGCTCACTCCGCCCAAACCCCCTGATGGCCCCATTCTGCCTTATCTTAGCTGCTAGTACCTCTATCGTGAGTGCAAAGAGGAGGGGGGACAACGGGCAGCCCTGTTGGGTCCCCCTTTGGACTGGGAAATCTCTTGAAGTAGCCCCATTCATTCTTACTTTCGCTCCGGATTCAGTATAAAGCAACAGGACCCAGTTATAGAATTTTGAGCCGAAGCCAAACTTCTGCAGGACCCCCTCAAGGAATGGCCAATGGACCGCATTGCAAGCTTTCTCTGCGTCAAGGGAAAGAAACCAGTGTGGGTCTTCCCTGCCACTTACTTCTTGAAACCAATTATGGGTACGCCAGAGGTTTAATCTTGTGGCCCTACTGGGGAGGAACCCTGATTGATCCAGATGTATCTGGTCCGAGATCACCGTGCGGAGGCGCAATGCAAGGATGGTTGCCAGGAGTTTCGTCTCTATATTCAGAAGCGAGATGGGGCGGTACGACGCACAATCCTCGTGTGGCTTCTCTTCCTTATGGATCAGGTCAATTATCGCCATACGCAGGTCTGGGGGTAGTTTCCCCTCTTGGAGTGCCTCTTCGAATAGTTCCTTCAGATGACGTGTCAGGTGGTCTGCCGTGCGTTTAAAAAATTCGGCCGGAAACCCGTTCGGACCCGGAGTCTTACCCGGTCTAAGCCGAGCAAGAGCTTCAGTGACATCGTCCAGGGTGATGTCCGCCTCTAGGCTCTGTTGGGCTTCAGGAGGCAGGATCGGTAGGTCAATCGTGTCCAAAAATTGTAGCGCCTCCTCAGAGGTTCCTAAATCCCTAGCCCGATAAAACCTTTCATAATGCTTCGCAAATGCCTCAGCAATGGCAGCATCCGTTCTCATCAGTGTTCCCATAGGGTCTCTGATGTGCTCCACCCATCGTGCCGCACGCTCCTTTTTACTAAGCCACGCCAGTAGTTTGCCCGACTTATCCCCCACATCGTAGAGCCTGTGTAATGTGGCTAGTGCCTGGGTTTTGGCATCCCCCGTGACCAGTTCTCGGTACCGTCTTTGTGTGTCTGTCAGTCTCCGGAGAGTTCCCGGCTGCTTCAAAGCCAGATATTCCCTCTCCAGGTCCAGAATGTTAGTGTCCAGTGCCATTGTATCCACTAGGAGTTTCCTCCTGTCCTCCGCTAGTCTATTTTGTATCCTGTCTCGCATTACCGTTTTGAGAGCCTCCCAGAACATAACTTTAGATTGGACCGTCCCTTCATTTTCAGCGACATAAACCTTCAGGTCCGCCCTTAGACCCTTCACTACATTTACGTTTTGTAAATCCCACGCCGTCAGTCTCTAGGACCCTGTGGTCCCCTTTCTTCCAAACCCAATCTCACGAGGAGTGGGGAATGATCCCCCTTGCCTTATAGTCCGCCGTTTCATCTATGGCCAAGTGTTGCCTGGACATAAAAATGTAATCCAGTTCGAGTCCGATCTCTGATCGTCGCCCTCTGTCCGGTCCGGCCCTGAGTCCATCACATCATTGAAGTCCCCGCCTAGAATCTGTATAGTGTCTGATGTGTCAAGGAGTATTTCTATCACCTTCTTATGTGTGTTTGCCTGCAGTTTCGAGGGGGCATACACTGAGAGTATCGTGTACTCACGCCTATTCCAAGTCCCCTTAACCCCCACGTACGTTCCCTGTATGTCCGTCCACGTTTGAGCTATGCAGACGGCGTTGTCTTCTTCATAATTATGGCTACTCTCCTCGATCCTGTAGTGTACCCTGCATGCGCCAATACCCTGTACGGTCCTCTAGCTAGGAAGGCACATTTTGCCCCCTTAAGATGCATTTCCTGGAGTAGTGTTATGTCGGGGCTTATCCTTTTAATGTAGGAATTGACCAACCCCCTTTTAATCTTGCTGCTCAACCCATTGACATTCCTTGTTAGGACGCTAAGTCCCCTTTGGTTCCTGTGAGTACCTGTATCGTCATCCGGCATCCTGGTGTATGCGTACCTTAGTGTAGTCAGATTCCTGTGTGGAGGTGTCTCCCGAAGAACCTGGGCGTTTCCTGAACATGACATGCATTGTCCCCTCCCTCCCCCCCTCCCTCTTCTGCCCCCCGTCTGCATTGACTCAAGGAACTACCCCAAATTTTCCCCACTCCCCCCACCCCACCTTCCTCCCCCATCAGTCCCACCATCTTCCTCCCTCCTATGGCAGGACTTATTGGTTGGAAAAGGTCTTTCGCCCCCCCTGAGTTCTCCCGTCTATGCCAAGCTACCCCAAGTTGTCACTCCCACAATGACCAAATAACAAAAGGATATGGTCCATAGAGTCCACAATATTGTTCGGTAGTTTGGTACAAGAAAAGAGAAGAACTAGAACAAACAAAGAATTACTATATAACAATAAAATAAATAGGAGGCGTGTAAGCCCCTTGCGTGTCACCATGCGGCATGGCCGATATTTCCTCCATCCAGCTTGTGTCCTTCTCAGGTGTTCGAGTCCTAACCTTCTCCCTGAGAGGGGACTTTGTCAGCCACGGATTCACTCTCCATCTCCTGTATGGCTCCGACCAGTGGGTGGAGTGACTGGTCCCCCTCATCTTCACCCCCCGTTGCGTCATCTCCCGTGTCATTCTCCCCCTCGGTGCGGTTTCCGTCTGCCAAGGCCCGGTATCTAGATCCTGCCTGAGCGGCCCGTTGTGGAGATCCGGGGTCTTGTTGTCTCCTTAGGGACCCCTTCAACGAAGGGTACGGTGTCAGCTGCGTCTTCCTTGCTCCCCGCTGCCGTCGTCTCCGCTGAGGCTGCACCACCGCCCAGAGGCTGCCAGCCAGAAGACCCTCCATTGTCTTGCTATGCACAGCCTCCTCTCGACTCCGGAAGGGCGGGCGCTCCTCCAGCCATTGCCATGCGTCGTCCGGGTGCATGACGAAATGCGTTTTGTCCTTATAAATTACTTTCAATTTGGCTGGGAAGAGGAGCATATATTGGATCTTTAGGTCCCAGAGTTTAGCCTTGACCGCGTCGAATGACCGTCTCATTTTCTGCAGCTCCTGACTGTAATCAGGGAAGATCATTATTGGCGAGTTCTCGACCCTTATGTCACCCAGCTTCCTGGCTTCACGAAGGATGAGATCTCTGTCAGCAAAGTTGAGGAACCTCGCAATGATCAGCCTCTGTCTTCCACCCACCAGGGCCTTAGCCATGAGTGCCCTATGCGCCCTCTCGATGATAAAGCAATTTGAAAATTTCGCCTGGGGGAGCGTTTCAAGGAGCCAGGCATGCAGGAAGTCCGCCACATTGGATCCCTCAATCCCTTCTCTAAATCCTACAAAGCGAAGGTTATTACGTCTCGCTCTTTTTACTGTGTCATCCACCTTCCACTGCAATTGCTTGTGGGAGTCCTTCAACTCCTTAACGTCTGTCCGCAGGGCCTGTATGACATCCTCCGCCTCGCCCAGCCCGTCTCCGCAGTGGTGACTCTCTCCGTGAGATTGCGGAAGTCCTGTCGCAGGACGTTGACCTCCACCCCCACCTCTCCTATCTTCACCTCCAGGGCCGCTCTGGATGCCTGGATGTCCGCCCTCGAAGCCTGTATCGCAGCCATTAGGAGGGCCGTATCCGAGCTCGCTCCCACTCCCTCCGTACCTCTGGTGTGCGGCGTCACCGCGAACTTGTCTATAGGGCCTTGTTTCGGGGCTTTAGGAGCCGGATCTTTCTTGCCCATGGCGCCCTGGATCTTCTGCTACAAAGGGGGTGCAGGGCAGCGTCCGCAGCCCCGGAGTGTCCTACACCCACTATGGCTCTCCACCTTGCTGTCTCAGCTCCGGCCTCACCGGTATCCCCCCGTCAGGTGCCGGTCGGCGACAGATGTGGGCCTCGGTCTTCAGGATAACAGACTCCCACAGACGCCCTCAGGGAGGCAAAGCTCGGCGTCACCACCAGGCCGTGTCGCAGTTCAGAGGCCCAGTGCCGTGGGGGGACCCCGCCGAGGCGGGGATGTATCTTGTCACCTCCTGATCGCCTCAGGTAAGCCCGTTGGTGCAGGTGGCAGCACGACTCACGGCTATCCGCCGCCAGGCCCAACGTCTCTCCCCCTGTGTTAAAGGATGTCAGAGCTGGCCCCTCTCGCCACCACCACCCCAAGTCCTTCAGGATCAGTCGCTGTTGGGGCCGCGGGGATCGCGTGGCACCCAGGGGCGTCCTCCCTGCTCCTCCTAGCACTCACTTCCCATATTGTGGTGGGCCTATGGTCACCGGGCCCAGCCGCCACTCACAGTGCTCCTTCGCTTATCGCAGCTACCGGTCCCTGGGTGCCTCTCACCCTCGGTCTTCAACAGGGGAACGCCGCCTCTCACCCACGATCCAGAGCAGGGGCCTGCAAGCAATCGGCGCAGGCCATCAGTGTCCCCTCGCAGCTCACAACGTCACCAGGTCACTCCCGGGCTCTGCACAATATTCCAGAGCGGGCGGCCAGCTGCAATCTACGTTCCCCCCCTCCTTAGTTGGCGCCAGGGGTCATCGTCCGCTTCACAGCGCTCCAAATCCACGCTGGGGGAGGAGGAGGGGCGGGGGGAGACAGCTCTCGACTCTCCGATCCTCTACCCACTCAGTGCCGCCACCCGACCGGGGCCACCCGCCATTCCCCCCAGCCTCACTCAGATCACGGATGGAGCCGGGGACGGCGGGGGCGGTGCTCCGGTGCTTCTGGGCAGCCTGCAGTGTTCTCCTCCGGATCTCTCCTCACTGCATTGCGGGCGCCGCCATCTTGTTCCCGCCTTGGGCTCCGGGGTCTCTGGGGGTTTCTGCGGTATCCCTGCCGTGCTGCCGCCAATGGAGGGGATCAAAAGCGGCCGTCGGGGTCCAGCAGGTATCCGGCGCCGTTTTGGGGGAATTAGAAGGCACTAGATGTAAAGAAAGCACGTCGGATCATGTCGGCCTGCCGGAGCTGGCACTGAGTACGTCCTACTCGGCCATGCTGCAAGCCACGCCCCTCATGTGTAAAGTATTTGTGCAACACACAACAACGATGACACAGTAAAACACACACAAGAAGACACTACAGCAATGACTTATAAATAGTAAATATATCTTTATCTCAGTTTTAGGCAGATCAATAATCAGATAACTCCAGGTTCCAGGGCTGATCAATAATAAAATTAATCCAGTTTCCTGGCAAGATCAATAATCAATAGAAATGAAGCCAGTTCCCAGGCAAGATCAATAATCAATAAGAATGAATCCAGTTCCCAGGCCTGATCAAATCACTCAAAAGCTCGTGGGTGCCAAGAGCTCCTATGGGTTATGTCTTTCTGACAGTGTCCTTTGCATTGGAAATATTATAGCACTCTCTGGGAGTTCTTTTGTCGGCCAACAATCATAACAAACGGTGTAAGAATACCCAGTTAGCCCACCCTGATCGTATGGGCGGCAGTGCGCTTTTAACCCTGTGGGGGTAACACGATGCGAAGTTAAGGGGACCTTAGTTGTCACACAAAGCGGGGGTCAGTTACCACTTCAGGGTTCCCAGTCTCCAGACCGCAATCTCCCAATTACACTCCCCGCAGTCCCGCACTTAATCCAGGCAATTTCAAGCTACTTTCCCCACAGCCTCCCGGTGCGCACAATTAAAAAGCGTTACCTGGGAAGGGGGAATCCGACACCGGTACGATGGTCTTCCTGGTGTCACCCGGTTGCAAACAGGCAGCCCTTCCGACCTCCGAGCGGGGCCTCGCTCTGGGACGAGCCTTTCATTGCCGGGCAACAGTCCCAGCCGGCACCAATCCCAGCATGGCTCCTCTCGTCAAAGGAGCTGCGCACGGGATTCCTGAGGCTCCCGGGCCCACAGTGGTTATTACCGGGGAGTTTGAAGAGCGTATCCGATGCACCTTCACTCGGGGGCACTCTCTCACGGTGGCAGTCTCCTGTGAAATCCGACCCTCCCTGGAATGCAGGCACCCGATCTCAGCACCCCGGGGGCAATTTATATAATGTATTCAGTCCAGGCCGGCGGTGGAGACGTCGGGGGGTAATTCCAGCAGCATCTTGCCACTGGCCTGCGGCGGTGATTTCAGGATCAATTTTAAATGCAGTCAGCGGGAAGGAACAGGCACCTGAGCACAGCTTTTCACAGTGCTTTCAGGTCCTGGCACGGCGGCGGTATAGCTGGTACATGCAGGGCTTTCCCCCACAGCACTTTCAAGACACCGTGCAGCTGGGCGCCCAAGCTGGCAGCAGTGATCTTGGTTGCAACAGCGCTTTCCTCATGGCGCTACACAGCGACTTGGGTGGTGGTGGTTCCCAAACACCTCGGGCCGTTTAAAAGGCGGAGGTAGCAGTTCCAGACAGGCAATTGTCTTGTCCAGTTGGTTGCAGGCCCCGTGCACAGCCTCAGACATGCTGTGTGATCACTGATTTCGGAGGCAAAGTCCACTTTAAGCGGGGCACGACCTCAGGTGATGTAGATCCTTGCACGCAGCTTTGCAGAGGCAGATTACAAGGACAGTAACACATTGTAGTTCTCTTGGGGCAAGGCAGTTCCGTGCGCACAGTGTTAGAGTGGTAGTCCTTGTAGTTCGTGGTGAGACACTCTGGGGATGTTACTTCAGCTCTCCCATGCAGGGCAGGATCAGCAGGCAGTAGGGCAGCTCAGCAGGTTGTGGGGCAGCAGTTCCCTGGAGCAGTCAGCCTCCTACCCAAATGGCAATCATTCCTGGCACAGCAGTCCTCACTCCAGCAGAGAGTCTCCCAGGTCCAGCAGTGTAAGCAAGAAGTGAGCCAGGACCCTCCCTTATATATCCCACAGTTTAGGGGCTGGAAAGTGGTAGAAGTCTCTGGAAGGGACTGGGGGCAGGGGCTTCTGGAAGAGTCCAGGGAGTTCCCTGCCTTCCCTGACCTGGCTGTCACAGTGACGAGAGACAGGGCCGTTAAGGCTACAGTGGGCAGCCCATCACAGCCCATCCAAAGGAAGAAGGTGTGAATCACCACTCCCACCTCCCAACCCAGGCAGCTATCAGTATGCAGAGAGGAGGGGGGAGTCTACAGTGCCCAATCTAAGTGTAGGCAGGAAAAGGTCCACTTTCTAAAAGTGGGATCCTTAGCGTAGTAGTGTCCAAACCCTATATATCATTGGAAAGGGTTCCCCACCCAAGTCCAACAAGACCAAACACGACACTTATTCGGTCCCTGTCAGAAATGATCCCATAAGGGGCGTTCCCAATGCTAGCCTATGGAGAGTTAAGCCTTACTGCAGTAGCAGGGGCTTGTGGCATATATGCCAGCATCACATGGTTTAAGGGGAGAGCAACTGCACCTAAGCACTGTTTAACAGTGGTGAGGCGCCCAGAGTCCTAGGTCCAACAAAAAGGTACAGTGAAAATGGGAGGCGCAAGGGCAAAAAGGTAGGGGAAGACAGGTCCAACACGTGTCCCCCCAGCTGAAAGTGGGGAGAGCTACCCAACCTCTAGGGAGTTAGGGGTAGAGAACTTACAAGTAACCCCACACTCCTTACACAAGGTTTGCATGTAGGCATATATAAAATTGGTGCCCCTGTCAGACACCACCTCTTTGGGGAAACCCACTCTGGTAAAAATCCCCATCAGGGCCCAAGCCACTGCAGGTGCAGTGATGGTTCTCAGAGGAATAGCCTCTGGGTACCGGGTGGCGTGGTCCACCAGAACCAGGATAAACCTGTGACCAGAAGAAGTCAGTGAATCCATAGACCCAACAATGTTGATGCCCACCCTCTCAAAGGCGGTGCTAACAACAGGCAGTAGTTCTAGGGGAACCTTCAGCATAGCCCCTGTTTTCTAACTAGCTTGACACGTCAGACAGGTCCTGCTGAATGTATTTGTGGTCTATAAAAATGTGGGACAAGCCTAGCAAAGGTCTTGTCTTGGCCCAAGTGTCCTGCCAACGGGATCTCATAAGCCAATTCCAAAAGAACGGCCCTGTAGTACTGAGGGACCACTAATGCCCTTGATGACCCAAGCACAGGAGCCTTGGGCTCACTGAAAAGGAGCCCATGCTCCCATTAAATATGATACTTCGCGGAGGAATTGCCTGCTGCTTGGGCTTCGGCCTGTCGCCTCATGCCCTCAAGGGTGGGGCACTTCTTCTGTGCCTGGCAAAACTCCTCCCTGGTGGGCCCTCCTTCCACCTGCCATTCTGCAGGGCTCGGTAGGTCCCCTAGGGAGCAACGTCCCCCTCTGTGGACTCCGGTGCGACCTCCTCAGGTGCCTCATCCATCTCACGGGGTGACCGCCCCGGGGCGGGCTTCCCACGCCCTTGGGCTCCTCCCTTTTTAGCAGCTGGCTGGGCCATTGTTCCAGGCTCCAGCCCTGGTTGACTCCCTTTCCGGGCAGCCATGGACCGTGTGGTAGCACAGATCCACTCAGGTAACCCCAGCATCTTCACATGCGCTTTGAGCTCTACCTCCTTCCGGGCAGTGTGCTCAAGGTCATTCCCTAACAGACAGTCCACTGGCATGGCAGGGCTCACAGCAACTCTTAGAAGGCCTGAAACCCCTCTCCACTCAAATAGAACTTGTGCTATGGGATAGTGACCCTCCCTGTTGTCAGCCGTCACAACTGGATGGAATGCGTCAGGATTTATTTGCTCTGGGGACACCAGCTGACTCCTTACCGTAGTCATGCTGGCACCTGTGTCCCTCAGGTCCTCCACCCCCTGAACATTGAGGGTGACCCACTGCCTATACTTAGTAGTATTGGAGGGCACGTGGACATTAGGAACCATCTCACTGTTTCCCAGAGACACTAGCACAAGCCCTGACCCTCACTCCGATTATCTAGGGACAGTTCCTTCCCAAGCACTACACTAGCCACCCCGGGGTTTTTACCTCCAGTGGGAGGTGGTGCTCTCTTGCGACACTTGGGATCCCCCTTGTAGTGTCCAATTTCACCACACTCATAGCACCGGACAATGCTGAGCTGCTGACCTTTGTCAGGATAAGTAGGCTTCTGGTGGCCAGATTGGGGCTGGGACCCAGACCCTTGTGAATTGTTTTGGGCCCTTTGGCGAACTCTTTCTTTTTATCCCCCTCCTCTTTCTTCTGGTAGGAACCCTGACCACCCCTTTGGGAGTCCCCCCAGAACCCTTCTTGGACACCCTGGTACTGACCCAGGTGTCCGCCTCCTCCGCAAGCTTCATAGGATTGGTCAACTTGCGGTCAACCAGGTGTTGGCGCAGCTCTGGAAAACATTTCTCTAGAAGGTGCTCTCTCAAGAACAAATCATACAACCCTTCATAGTCATGCACATTGCTGCCCCACATCCAGCCCTCCAAAGCTTTACTAGCGTAGTCCAGGAAATCTACCCAGTTCTATGTGGGAAGTTTGTGGCTATTCCTAAACCCTTGCTGATACCTCTTAGGGGTAAGACCAAATCTCTTGAGCAATGCGGCTTTCATGACAGAATAGTTGGTCTGGTCTTCCTTCTCTAGGTAAAGGAGGGTGTCCCTAACGTCTGGAGGTATGTACTTATACAAGCCACTCCCCCCATAACTCTCTGGGACCCCATGGGCTCTTAAGGACACCTCATGAGCTGCTAACCACTTATCAATATTATCCAGCACCTTAAAACTGGCCATCACATCTTTAGGCATAAAGACCCTGGACTCACGTGAAGCTTCTGTAGGTAAGCTGTTACCCTTCTTATTGCTGTTGGCCCCTACTACTAGGGCCTGGATTTTCAATTCCTTCAGGCATAGCTCATAGGCAAGTTCTTTTTGCCTCAGAGCCAGTCGCTTTTCTTCGCGATCCTGCTCCATGGCCCACCTTTCTCTTTCCCGCTCTTTCTCCAGCTTGGCAAGCCTCCAACCTGAACTGTCTCTTCTCCCTCCTGTCCTCCAGTCCCCCTGAGGACAGGCTCTTTACTGACACACTACTGCCTTCCCTTGAGGGTACCCTTGTACCTGGTAACAAATTGCCATTTTCCACCAAGTGCAGTAGGTCAAGAATTCCTGTGGCGTCCTGCTCGGGTCCCTGCCCGTCCCCATCTCCTTCTGGGTGGGCTGTTACTCATGCTCGCAAGGCTTTCTGAAGCTCTGCCATCTTGGTGCTTCGCTTGAAGGGCACCCTTTTATCCTCGCAGAATTCTTTGAGATGCGTCACTGTGTATGTTTCTAGTTCGGACAGCTCAAATTCCATCTAGCTAGGTAGGGCCTCAGACGTTTGTAGAGAAAATCAAATGGGACTTAGGCAAAAGCACTTTGAAAAAGAGCAGCCAGTCAGGGAGAGTAAAAAAAAAGCCAATTGGAGAGGGTAGACAAAAAATTCGGTGGAGTCAGGTGTAGGGTTGTGGTGTACACTGAGTCACTGCATGGTGTTACACAAACACAAGTCCTATCCCACTGCTCAATCACCAATGTTAGAACCGGGGTCTCTAGTGGGCCGGGGTACGCACCCTAGTCCAAGAAGGGACCACCTCTTCTGACAGGGTAGCCTGGCGGAGAGCGGGAAGGCTTAACTTCAGAGGCAATGTGTAAAGTATTTGTGCAACACACAACGATGACACAGTAAAACACGCACAAGAAGACACTACACCAATGACTTATAAAAATTAAAATATCTTTCTCTCAGTTTCAGGCAGATCAATAATCAGATAACTCCAGGTTCCAGGCCTGATCAATAATAAGATTAATCCAGTTTCCAGGCAAGATCAATAATCAATAGAAATGAATCCAGTTCCCAGGCAAGATCAATAATCAATCAAAATGAACCCAGTTCCCAGGCAAGATCAATAATCAATAAGAATGAATCCAGTTCCCAGGCCTGATCAAATCACCCAAAAGCTCATATATGCCAAGAGCTCCAATGGGTAATGTCTTTCTGACAGTGTCCTTTGTGTGGGAAATATATTATAGCACTCTCTGGCAGTTCTTTTGTAGGCCAACAATCATAACAAATGGTGTAGGGATTCCCAGTTAGCCCACCCTGATCGTATGGGCAGCTGTGTGCTTTTAAACCTGTGGGGGTAACACGATGTCTTAGTTGTCACACAAAGTGCGGGACCGTTACCACTTCCAGGTTCCCAGTCTCCGGCCCGTAGTCTCCCAATTACAGTCCCCACAATCCTGCACTTAATCCAGGCAGTCCCAAACTACTTTCCCCACAGCCTCCTGGTGTGCACAATCAAAAAGCGTTACCTGGGAAGGGGGATTCCGACACCGGTACGATGGTCTCCCTGGTTCCACCCGGTTGCAAACAGGCAGCCCTTCCGCCGAGCGGGGCCTCGCACTGGGTCGAGCCCTTCGTTGCCGGATAACAGTCCCCGCCGGCACCAATCCCAGCGCAACTCCTCTCATCAGAGGAGCAATGCACGAGATTCCCGAGGCTCCCGGGCCCGGAGTGGTGATTCCCAGGGAGTTTGAGGAGTGTATCCGATGCTCCTTCACTCTGGGGCAATCTCTCACGGTGGCAGTCTCCTGTGAAATCCAACCCTCCGCGGAATGCAGGCACCCGATCTCAGCACCCCGGGGGCAATTTAAATAATGTATTCAGTCCGGGCCGGTGGCGGTGACGTCGGGGGGTAATTCCAGCAGCGTCTTGCCACTGGGCTGCAGCGGTGATTTCAGGGTCAATTTTAAATGCAGTCAGCTGGAAGAAACAGGCCCCCGTGCACAGCGTTTCACAGTGCTTTCAGGTCCCAGCCCGGCGGCGGTAAAGCTGGTACCTGCAGCCCTTTCCCCCACAGCACTTTCAAGACACCGTGCAGTTGGGCGTCCTTGTAGTTTGTGGTGGAGACACTCTGGGGATGTTACTTCAGCTCTCCTATGCAGGGCAGGATCAGCAGGCAGTAGGGCAGCTCAGCAGGTTGTGGGCAACAGTTCCTTGGAGCAGTCAGCCTCCTTCCCAAATGGCAATCCTTCCTGGCGCAGGAGTCCTCACTCCAGCATAGAGTCTCCCAGGTACAGCAGTGTAACCAAGAAGTGAGGCCAGGACCCTCCCTTATATACCCCACAGTCTAGGGGCTAGAAAGTGGTAGAAGTCTCTGGAAGGGTCTGGGGGCAGGGGCTTCTGGAAGAGTCCAGGGAGTTCTTGTATGTTCCCTGCCTTCCCTGACCTGGCAGTCACAGTGACGAGAGACCTTTAAGGCTACAGTGGGCAGCCCATCACAGCCCATCCAAGGGAAGAAGGTGTTAATCACCACTCCTACCTCCCAACCCAGGCAGCTATCAGTATGCAGAGGGGGGGGGGAGTCTACAGTGCCAAATCTAAGTGTAGGCAGGAAAAGGTCCACTATCTAAAAGTGAGATCCCTAGCGTAGTAGAGCCCAAATCCCATATATCATTGGAAGGGACCAAACATGACAGACTTATTAGGTCCCTGTCAGAAATTATCCCATAATGGGGGTTCCCAATGCTAGCCTATGGAGAGTTAAGCCTTACTGCAGTAGCAGGGACTTGTGGCAGATATGCCAGCATCACAAGGTTTTAGGGGAGAGCACCTGCACCTCAGCACTGTTTAGCAGTGGTGAGGCATCAAGAGTCCTAGGTCCAACAAAAAGGTACAGTGAAAATGGGAGGCGCAAAGGCAAAGAGGCAGGGGAAGACCACCCTAAGGCTGACAGGTCAAACAAAAAGTCTGTCTGGCTCTGAGGCCTCTGTTACTATTTTGTCGGAAGCTACTTTTAAATCTCTTTGGACTGATAACATACTTAAGCAAACTGATGTAAGTGCTGTAGCATATAGAGATTCCAAAATTGAGACATCACAATGTTTTGAGGACAATTTGAACTTTTCAGGAAGAGTTATGCATACCAAAATGTATGTGGCATTTAATGGTAAAGATATATCAATGGAGGTTGGGTATTATTTTAAAATCTGGTTCTAAAAATCCTATTACATTAGTTGATCAAAGAACTGATAACATTGAATGCATTCTACACAAATATCCTGATGTTTTTCGGACACAATCGGTATTACCAAAGGATTTGACCGTCAAATATTTTTGAAAAAAAATACTGTGCCTGTTGCGCATAAAGTGAGGGATGTTCCATTGTGTGTTAGGGATGGTTTGAAAAATCATTGAATGAGGTGTGTGTTAACAAAGTTATTGAGCCTGTTAATGGATGAATGCGGTTTCTTAAGCTAAAGAAAAAGGAAGGCCAAATTAGACTCTGTGCTTATCTTTGCTCCTTAAATAAGAACATGATAGTTGACTGTCTCCAGTTACCTAAGATTTAAGAGTTATTAACAATGATTGGTGAAGCACAATACTTTAGTAATATTGATTTAAAAGCAGCATATCATCAGGTTGCTTTGGAGAAAGTCTCAAATGTTAACTACATTTGTTTCTCCCCTTTTGGAACCTTTAAATACTTATGGTTACCTAATGGCCTAGCTTGAGCAGCTAGTGTCTTTTAAAAAGTGATGCTTTGTTTGTTTATATATATAACGGAAGTGATGGCATTTCAAGATGATATATTAATTTATACCAAAACTATTGATGACACAATGTTATTTTGGATAAAGTGTTCAGTATTCTAAAAAAGGGGAATGACAGCCTCAAAGGATAAATGCACGTTTTTAATAAGCCTGGGCGGAGCTCGCAGAGTTTCACTCCGAGCAATTCCACGGAGTTACGAACAAATTCTACAAGATTCCGCGGGGAGTATTTTTTCTACCACATTGAGTTACAGACACAAGCCGCAGAGCCCGGTGAGCATCCCCCCAAATAGCCTGTTGGGCCAGGTTCCGCCCTCAGACATGCTTTGTCGCCCTGCATGCTGCTCCTGATGCCAGCTCCATCCCACGAGCGAGTGGAGAGTTAGACACTGAGGGGTCTGAGCATTAATCCAACATCACCCACCCAAGCAGCAAATGGACGAATAAGGTGTTCGGCTGGCAACACTCGGACACCCCCTCTCGCAAAGTGGGGTCACGACACAAGCGATCTGGGGTAACTCTCTGTTTCACATTACACACTGACTCCTAGCATGCATGTCAGGGCTACACCTCAACCAAACGGACTAGCCAAGTCAGATGGTACAAACTCAATCCAAGGGAACTGTTCACGTCTTTTAATAGGTGACACATATCAGTGAGCCCCTCAACGAATGCATAGAGTACTCCAGCCTAGTCTGTGACACAGTATATTACAGGCCGCATCTTTCCCTCACTGTATGGCACACACACAGCACTGTAATCCTCTAACCTGTGGAATAAACCTAGAAGTATGGCACCACTGAATTTAAAGCCTGAAGTACTGCACCACTGTAGCTAAGGCCTGCATTACTGCACCACAGAAAGTGTAATCCTTTTGCATGTGCAATGACTGTTGAAGTACGGCTCCATTGGACATGTAATTGTCTAACCCATGGAATATACACTGAATGAGGATGCCACTCTACATTAGACTGTCGAAGTGAAGTAGTGTGGCTCACTGGTTAGAGGCGGCAGACCCGAGAGCAGAGGACGGCCCGGGACCAGGGTTCGATTCCCGGTGCGGCAGGTTTCTGGACCAGGGTCAGCGAACTCGATAATTCTCTCGCCTCGGTGCCCATCAGCGATCACACTCGGCAACTCTGGGCATTAGCTTGCCTCATCTTCACTAACGGCCCCACCAGACCGCCGGGGATGCCTGGTCTCACCCTGGAGATACCCGTTAAGGGACCATCTCTCAGGGAAGCCAGGAAGGGTTTCGCAGCGGTCGAAGCGCCTTGGGACCCTACGGGTAAGTAGTGCGCTATATAAATGCCTATACATACATTACATACATACAAGAATGGCACCACTGCAGCTAAGGCACTACTTCAGCTAAGCCCATCAAAGTATGGCACCACAGCACTAATTCTCCAGCCTGAGTGATCACTCTTGAAAAATGGCATAAACTGACCCATAACTTGTGCTGGGTTTCAGCTTTACAGTATTGGGATGGACTCACCTGCTTCCTTCACCAGTGTCTCTTGCAGTAGACAATTTATCATGAGTGCCTCCACTCTCTCTAGATGTCTTTTGCGACAACGCTTGTTTGCTGCTATTTTTAAAGGATGGGAGAGGACGTGTGAATTGTTACAAGTTTTCTGCTATCTGGTCTCTTGTTTGTGTGTTTTTGTTTCTGTGCAGGATTTGTGATAAAAGGCCAGGCTCCCAAACAATATGTAATGCCTGCCAACCATGGCAGGTGGGAGTTCTTGTTCGAACTAGGTGCGTGGGTCCGCGGAAGCTCAACCGTGTGCAGTGTGTTGCGCAAGCTTATTTATTTAGTTTTTTCTATAGTGCTGCATAACTCTGAAGGTTTTGAGGTGCTCTAGAAAGTGTCCAGAATAGTTGCATTCCTTCATTATAAACAGAACATGAATAGGTAGAATTAAAGCTAATTGATAATTGCAAGTTTCTACCTTTCTGAAATAACCCGCCCTTTATCAGTTTGTCTCGCTCAACTGCAAAAGGGGTTGCAGCGTTCTCCTAGGCTGCTGCTGCAGGAGCTCACTGCAGCAGGTCTCACAGCCAGTGTCTCACTGCGCATGCACCCTGTGCTTCAGCCCCAGCGTCTGCTGTCAGGCTCAGGCAAAATGAAGATGGCTGCAGCTCTGGTGCTGTGTGCAGACTCCAGAGCAACCCTCCTTTTACTGGTGCTGGGGGCTACCAGCTCTCTTGCACATGTTGCCAACCCCCACACTATTACTGTGACCAACTGCTTATGCGTCAGTGTAAATATCAATCAGGAATTAGGTTGAAGTAAAGTATATCTTTATTAGGAGCAAGTAGGAACATGTTCCTCTCTCAGCAACTCATCTCCAACTGCCCTTCTACTACTATTCTAGAATCCTACTATGTAGTATGTTTCCAATTACCATGACACTGGAGGCATCCATAGCAAGGACACCACATCTTCCTCCTTTATATTGAATCTGAATAATAACAATATACAAAATTAATTAAATACATAATAATAAAAGGTGAATATGAAATGCACAATTATATAGCAATGAATTCTGAAGCTATATGAATGTGCAAGTAAAAGAGTGTGAGATCAATGAATAAATCACAGCCACGACCAGATTTACAAAATGTTCAGCATCTTTGTCAATGCCAGGACACCAGTATGACATTTTGATTTTATTCTTTAATTTGATGATCCCTAGATGGCCTTCATGATTAATTAAAAAAAATTCTGGAACGTAATTTTGAGGAACAACTATCCTTCAACCTCTGCATAAATAATTACTATTGTCGATGAATAATTTGTCTTTGATTTCCTACCTTGCTCTTAAATCACCTTTCATACCATTCTTACTAGGCCAGCCTTTTACTACAGAGTTACCAGCATCACACAAACATCCTGTAAATATTCTGTATCCTACTCCTCTTTAGAAATGGCTCATGTATTATCATATATGACTGCTACATTGAAATCATCCCATCAGCATACTCCACTTTTTCAAGAGGTAGAGTGGATCTACTGAGATAGTCAGCCACATGATTCCTCTTACCCGGTAAATATTCAACTTCATATGTAAAATCCAACAATTTCAAACTCATTTGAGCTATTCTAGGAGTAGCTTTGAGTATTCCTTCAGAAGTTAATACTTTAAGCAAGGGTTTATGGTCTGTGCGCAAAGTAAACTTAGTGCCCCAAACAAACTGTCTAAATTTCTCCATGGCCCACACTGTAGCTAAGATCTCCTTCTCTATAGCAGAGAATTTTTCCTCCGCAGGAGATATGGAACGAGATGCAAATGCAATGGTTGCTTCTTCACCTTTTTCATTAACTTGTGATAAGACTGCCCCAAGACCTTTGCGACTCGCATCAGTAGTAATAATGCTATGGGCAAAACTGTCAAACCCTTGCAATGGAAATGAAGAAACCAGATCACGCTTTATTTTCTCACAGTCATTCTGGAGTTCAGTATTCCAAATAAAATGTTAATGTTAATGTTATGGTAATTTGTATAGCGCACGGCTGCCCCAGCAAAGGGGCGTCCCGGCGCTGCGAGCACACAAAATGCAGAGAGATAGAGGCGTAGAGAAGAGAAAAAGTTATTGAAAGAGATGAGTTTTGACAGCCTTTCTGAAGGCTAAGAGGTACTTGGCAGCCAGGAAACGAAAGGATCGGCCACCTACTCTGGCCAGTCTAGTGCGAGGGATGATCGCAAGATGTTGCCCCTCTGAGCGGAGCGATCTCCTAGGAATGTACTCTGACAGGAGGGGGTGCAGCATTGGGGGAGAGGCGGTTTTAAGATTTTAAAGGCTAAGCACAGAGCGTTGAACTGGATCCTTTTGCCCACCGGGAGCCAGTGCAGTTATTTCAAGGCTCCGGATACCGAAGAATGGCGAGGGAGACCTACCAGAGCTCTGGCTGCCGCATTCTGGACTCTCTGTAATCTGGTGGTTTCAGCCAGATTTGCCCCTAATAGGAGAGAGCTGGCATAGTCCAGTCTAGAAAGGCTGGTCGCCTGTACAATTAGCTGGTGAGTGCGG
Source organism: Lissotriton vulgaris (assembly GCF_964263255.1). NCBI lineage: Eukaryota > Metazoa > Chordata > Amphibia > Caudata > Salamandridae > Lissotriton > Lissotriton vulgaris. The sequence goes on from NW_028249459.1 coordinate 707,340, forward strand.
CAGTCAAAGAACTTCAAGATGGGCCTGATGTTACGTAAAATGCCAAAGCACGTGGCAGCCACTTTTTTAGTGTGGTGAGTGAGCAGAGCAGAGTCCACCCAGACTCCCAGATTTTTGACGCATTCCTTTGGCTTGGGAGGTGGGCCTAAGACGTCAGGCCACCAATTGTCTCCCCAGGACAAGGTGTTTTTCCCCAGGAGCAGTATCTCAGTTTTCCCGGCGTTTAATTGGAGGAAATTCGCCGTCATCCAGTTGGTGATGTTAGTGAGTGTCTGTTTGAAATGATGGGCCTCCAGACCACTGTTGTCATTCAGAGCCACCACCAACTGGGTATCATCTGCATAGGATACCAATGCAAGTCCGTTCCTTCTAGCCAGCTCCGCCAGAGGGCGGACATAGACATTGAACAGGGTGGGGCTCAGGGAAGAGCCCTGCGGCACTCCCTGTCCAATGCTATGCTCCTTAGAGATATAAGGGGGGGTAGAGACTCTAAAAGACCTGTTAGAAAGGAAGTCTCTAAACCATCCCAGGGCTATCCCTGTAACTCCAATTTCCTCCAGTCTCGTCAAGAGGACCTCATGTGACACCGTATCGAAGGCAGCACTGAGGTCCAACAGGACCAGTGCTGCCGTTCCGCCAGTGTCAAGAATGGTACGGAGGTCCTCTGAAACACTGAGCAAGGCTGTCTCGGTGCTGTGACCAGCTCTAAACCCGTGTTGGGAGTCATCCAGAATGATATTGGTAAGGAGGAAGTCGGACAGAATGTTGTTAACATGTGCCTCGATGATTTTGGCAGGCCAGGGAAGCAAGGAGATGGGCCTGAAGTTCTCAGGAAGCGAAGGGTCTAAGGTGGGTTTTTTTTAAGATGGGGGAAACCCAAGCCTGCTTCCATTTGGAGGGAACTCTAGCGGTGGTAAGAGACCGATTAATGATGTCTCGAATGTGTTCTGTGATGAGTTCGTGAGCTTCACAGAAAGTATCCGGTTTTAGGGGATCTGCCGGGGAGCCAGATTTAATCTTTCTGCAGATTTTTAGAAAACTCTCACGCTCAAGTGTAGGAAGGGAGGAGAGAGAGGGCCTGGTAGGATCAAAAATGGCCGATGACTGAGGGCATTTTGGTAAGGTGGCATATATTTTCTTGATCTTATTAGTGAAAAAATTAGCCATGTTATTGCAGAGGTCGGAAGAAATGGTAATAGTATTGTATATAGTATCTTGCTTAACTTTGAGAAGTTGTCTTAAGTTATACATTTTAATTGCAACATTTTGTATAAATTTAGAATAAAACTGAGCTAAATCAATAAAAGATCTCACTTCGTCTTTTGATTTAGGAGCTGAACCATTACTAATTGGCTTGATCAAATTCTTTTTAGGAGAAATGCCGTCACCACCAATTTCATGGCCAAGATATGTGACTGATTTCATAGCAAATTTACACTTTTTCAAATCTGCAGTCAATCCTCTCTCAGCTAGTTTACCTAGAATTGCTTTAAGGAGATCATCATGTTCATTTTTATCATGACCCATGACTGAAAGGTTATCCTGAAAGTAAGTTACTCCATTATGGTTCTTGAACAGCTTGTGCATTAGTCTTTGAAATACAGCGACTGCCAAAGCTAGAGAAAATGGCATTCTAACAAAATGGTAGCAACCAAATGGAGTGATAAAAGCTGTTAAATTCTTACTGCTGTCATGTAATTGGATCTGTTGGTATACAGGAGTTAAATCTATAGTTGAGAACCATTTGATACCCTTGGATTGTGCCAGTAATTCATCTATCCTAGGTAAAGGAAAGTTATCAACTATAATGTTTTGTTAAGATCCCTCAAATCAATGCATAGACGCAAACGGCCATCCGGTTTGCATGCAATGACCAAGGTAGCAATTATGCACTCTCTCCATGCTCAATTATGCCTTTTTTCTCTAAAGCATCTAATTCTGCCAATACTCCTTCCCTCACACATATGGGAATATTCTTGGGTTTGTGACTAACAGGAATTGCATTTTCTTTTAGCACAATTTTATGGACAAATCCATTTAGTTTTCCAACTTCACCTGAAAATACTGTGGCAAACTGTTTAATGATGTCAGTAACTAAATATTTGTCCCCTTCAAAAGCATTACCTGATCCCCCATGTTCAGATTGAGAATGGTTCCAAGATCTCTTTGGTCTAATAATCATAGGACAGAAGGTTCTTTTTCAGACACATACAATTTACCAAGAGCACATCTGTCTTTTTTAATTAAAAAACTTCTTCAACAAATCCAACCATAGGTAGTTTTTCTCCTGTGAAAGTTACTGGGTGAATGTCAGGAAGTTCTAACCTTTGATCAAGAACATTGGCAAATTTATCTTCCCAAACTGAGCGTTGTATAATTGTATATTGTAAACCAGAATTGGGTACAATATGTAAATTTACACCACTGATCTCACATACAGGTTTTTTCTTTGACTTGGTGCATACATTTAAAACTACATTTTCAGCCCTGCACAATTCCTCTATGCATAATACACCATATTCACTTGAAGAATCACAGTTCTCTTCATCCTCCACATTTTTGTTTTCAAAGCATCCTACAAATTTTCCTGTTTCCTCTATTTATTCCTCTTCTGCCAGCTTTGGCAAAATGACCAACAGGTGCATTTTGATTTTATAGCAGGACATTTCTTATAATTTGCAAAGTGACCTTTATAACAAGATCTGAAACAAACAGGAACTTTATCCTGTATCTCATTTTTGCTTGAGGTTGAAAATTTCTTACCCATTTCCTGTACTGAGATCTATCATCTTTCTTCACATCGGATTTACTATGTGAAATTTTACTGACAATATTCCCTTCCTCATTATTTTTTAATGCAACCTTGGCACACCATTTTGACATATCCCCCTGTTTCACTATAGCGATAGTTTCGTTTAAAGGAGCATCATCACACATAACTTTTCTTGTATTCCTGAATTATTTGAATGCATAACTAATAAAACTGTCGTGTAAGGTTCCAAACTCACAAGTGATGGCTAATTTTTTAAAAGCAGAAACATAGTCTTCAACGGACTGAGACTTGTTTTGTTTCCTCTAAAGGAATTCATAACTATTCATTCCTACACAAACAGTGGGGTGGTAATGTGCATCTAAATCTTCTAAAGCTTCTAAAAATACATTTGCATTTTCAGTAGTTCACCTTTTTTTCCATTTGATTAATCACTATAGAACCTTCTGGTCCTAAACTATCTAATAAAAAAATTTCCCTAGAAGGTGTAAATTCATCATCAGTTTCTTCTTCCAATGCAGCAATGTAATTTAAAAAATAGTCTTTCCAATCAGACCATTTTAATAATGGTTCTCCTGTACGAGGAAGAAAAGGAACAGGAGGAACTAATCCATAACCTTGAGATGCCGTGCTTAAGTTTAAAATAAAGCAAAATGAATATCAAAAATATGCTGTAAGACCTAGTAAATATGTGTTTAAACTACCTATAATTACATATAATGAGAGAGTATGTTTTCCATTATTATATAATTATTATTTTAAGGCTGAATCCTATAGTCATGAATTCAAGATGCCACTCAAATGATAAGGTTGCTCCAATTTGAGAAAAGGTAATCTTTATTAGTGCCAAGTGGCAAAGAGGTACCAGCAACTGGACCTCTTTGCCACACATGGCACCTCCGTGAGAAGCTGTACACCGCAGGAGATTTACCTCCAAATTGAAAACTCCAGTAACTTTTGATGTCGCATATACATTATGATGAAAATCAGATAACTTTACAGAATGTACAAATGAAATTGAAATAGCCTTGAGAAAGCCCTGGCGCCAATCGCCATAGTGGGCAAAACACGTGTCTGCTGTCAATGCTCGAATTTGCACTAATAAAGATTGCCTTTTCTAAAACTGGAGCAACCTTATCATTTGAGTGGCATCTTGAATTCATGACTATAGGATTCAGCCTTCAAATAATACGTATATAATAATGGAAAACATACTCTCTCCTTACTAAAAACTGTTTAACTTTAAAGCTCTAAAGGTCCAGAGCTTTGAGTATGTTTCCTTTGTCTTCATAAAATCTCGTGAAAACAGATATAGCTCTGGAATCCTTGGACCTTTTTCTCTTATTTGTTATGAACTATATTTACATATAAACCTTTTTTATGACAAAAACAATTGAGTTTGTAAATGTTAAAGTGGTGTGCACATCACAGTGTGCTTTTAAAGAAGAAAACTTTGCGAGGATGTGTTCATCCGATAAACTGGGGTGTACAGTTAAATAGATGTAAACCAGTGTCTCTGATGAGTGAAGAGTTATAATTAAGGTGAAAATGTTGAAATCATTACAAATCAGTTAAAGATATGCGGTGTGCATATCACCGTGAATTACGTTTTTAAAGTGTAGTACAATGTTTAAAATGTATTCATAAAATACTGTCATAAAAGATCAGTGGATCTTGCGCTGTGTCTCCACTGACGAACCGGCTGAACATGTTCCTCTCTCAGCAACTCCTCTCCAAATGCCCATCTACTACTATTCTAGAATCCTACTATGTAGTATGCTTCCAGTTACCATGACACTGGAAGCATCCATAGCAAGGATACCACAGTCGGGAAGTCCCACAGTCTTCGCGGAGCAAGAGGAATGCAGAACATGGACCCTTTCAGATGTATTGACAGGTGAGGTGGGATGCCCGCAGGAGGGGGAGACTATGCTTTCTGCAAGAGTAAGGAGTCAGGGAGCAACCCTGGCTAAATGGACCATTTGAGCTTTAGGCCCCTTTAAGCACAGTTTTGCTGTCATGCGAGATTGCACATCTGTGCATCGATAGTGCTCCTCCTTGTAAACAACCCTCTACATCCTGGCGAGGAATCATCCTGACTTCCAATCACAGCATCTAGTTGGATTAAATCTAAATAGATGCAGTTATGACAGTGCTTGGTGAGCGGTGCTACCGGTAAACTCTGCCACGCAGCGTAGGCAGAGTTTTTGCTGAAATAACCCCTCCAAGCAGACCGTGGAGTCGCAAAACACTGTGATCTCCGTCCATTACATGCAATCGGGTAACCCAATAACAGTTTGTGGACCTGGATACAGTTCGATATTGAAAACAATGGTCCTCAAACCAATTCTTTGCCAGATATGAGTCAATCAGGTTACTCACACCTTTCAGAGCTCATAAAATGTCCCTCTCTTAGAGTTACACAAATCCTCAAAAGAAAAAACAAACAATGTGCAACCGCCAAACGTATACGGAAACATATAAGTTTATTCCGTTATTTGGAGGGTTAGTTCCAACCAATGTTTCCGTGATCAAAGAAACAGTTTCATAAAAGGGTTGCTCTAAAAGGAACGCGCAAAAGAGTGAGTGCTCAAGGATGGAGAGTGGGAAGAACCCCAGGTGTAGGATAGAACAGAGTTGGCAATAGTGTTTAGCAGTGGGATTGATGGCGAAATATCAATCAGGATGGCTTGGTCCAAAACTACTTTACATGGTCTATTTACAAAATATTACAATCACAGATTGTATCCTGTGTGACGTTAGTGTTTGTTAGGTCCAGGTACAGGGGTATAATCGTCGACGTTTTGACCCAATGAATGACTGGGGGATTGTGAAACAAACTAACAGACAAGGGGATTTAGAGAAACAAAATTGCACGTAGATGCTCACAGGTACAGAGCAGTATACTGTTGGACCAGGCCGTCCCGTGCTATTGGGAGGCGTCGGTCCAAAACATGGGGTGTACCGCTCCAAGGTCCGTTAAAAGCGGTGGTGACAGGGAGAGCTAACAGTATTATCATCATCAGAGGAACTAATTCGCTATCGTGGAATTGGTGCGGGGCGGCGATTCAGTTACCTGTATTCAACAATCTCCCACTCGTACTCCAGTGTAGAGATGGAGGGTATGGTAATCTGTAGTTGATAAAGGGCTCTCCGGGCAGCGAGGACATTCGAGAGAGCACACCCGGCGCGGAAGCGTGAGATTCACGCAAACCGTGTCACGTTGGAGTGGTGGAGAGAGGGAGGACTAATCTCGGTGCGGGGATCTAGGTACTGGTGCCAAGTAATGCACACGTTCAGGGTGGCTGTAAAGCCTTGAGTCACACAGCCACGTACTTCAGGTTTGCACACTGGCGTGTGCCCATAGCTATTCATGATAGTTAAAAAGGTGTGTGCGATGAGAGCACACAGTGAACCTGATCTGATCACTGAATGGTGGCTAATGTATTACTTGCATGGGTTATGACCATACATAAAATGTTGCAGGGGAACACAATGCAATTCTGGGAGCATAATGGCTATTGTACATAGCGATACTGTGGTAAATAACACATTAAAAACCATGTTCCGCTGAGTGTCATACAGTCATGGAGAACAGTTAGACATGTGAAGTGACATACAGTGACAATGTAAATATTGACAGAGTTAAAAACATGGACCATGGATCCAAAAAGTACAGTGGTTATACAGTTATGTCAGTGGATCGAGGTTAGGTTATTGGAAACTGGAAAGGGTCACAGCTCAGACATTGTTAAGCACTGGTATCTGTCTACCTATTTCTTCTGACTCGTTCAGTCCCCTTGCTACTGTGTCAAAGAGGTGTATCCACCTACACTCACGAACGTTCAGGATATTCGCGGAATCACCCCTTCTGGGGTTGGGCTTCACTCTCTCTATGACCCACCATTAAAGACTATCAGGAGTGTATGGTCATAACCCATTCATGTAATACATTAGCCACCGCTCGGTGATTAGATCAGGTTCACTGTGTGCCCTCATTGCACACGCCTTCTTAACTATCATGTATAGCTATGGGCACACTCCTGTGTGCCATCCTGAGGTACGTAAAACACACAAGATGATGGACGGAATGTTGCACAATGGCAAAACATTCACCCCAGTCAGAGATCTGGGTTTAATCCATCGTTATTTTGCTCACCAAGCCACCCCAGTTCAGATATGGCCATATGCAAATCAGTCTTAACCCAGTGCCTCATGGGAACAGTTCAGCCCGAACTGCCAAGTCATGTCTTCCCTGGACCAGAATCAAGCATCCTAGGATCGGTTTCTGGCTATCAGCCGTCTTCAGCCAGGATAGCTCGACTCCAGTCGCTTAGTGAGCACGGGACCCACGTCTGGGCATACCCTTCCCACATAGGGTGAACAGCAAAACATACAAGATGATGGACGGAATGTTGCACAATGGCAAAACATTCACCCCTAGTCACAGATCTGGGTTTATTCAATCGTTATTTTGCTCACCAAGCCACCCCAGTTCAGACATGGCCAAATGCAAATCAGTCTTGACCCTGTGCCTCATAGGAACAACCCAGCCCGAACTGCCAAGCCATGTCTTCCCTGGACCAGAATCAAGCATCCTAGGACTGGTTTCTGGCTATCAGCTTCTTCAGCCAGGATAGCTTGACTCCAGTGGCTTAGGGCTATATGTAGGTAGCCCAATACCGGTCGGTAACAGCCGAAATTACCGTATTTTGGCCGTTACCGACCGGTATTAGGCATTTGAGATGTAGGGGCCAAATTTAAGGATTCTGTAATTTACCGAATCCGTAATTTAAGGAATCGGTAAAATACCGAATCCTTAAAATCCCGATTCAGTAAATTACTGAATCCGTAATGTAGGGAGCACTCAAGTGAGTGCATTTCTGAGTTAAGGATTCTGTATTTACCACCAACTAAAAGTTGGTGGTAAATATTGAAAACCTTTGAAAAAGCAAATATGTGCTTTTCCAAAAGTGCAATGTGGCAGACATACATGCCCTTAGGGCATGTATGTGTGCCACATGTGGGGGCGTGGCTTGGAAGGCGATGGAGCAGGCTGCGTGAGCGCCGAGCTCCGCAAAGATCCCCATAAAAATCCTGTTTAAAGCGGCTCTGTGACCCACCCGACGGCACCGAGCGGCCCTGAAGTGCTACGTACCAGGACTGGTGCTGCCCAGAAGACAATCCTGAAGTAAATTGGGAGTTTTAGCAGTTCCCTAACCCGGGGTTGTCGGCGGAGGAGAGGCCCAAAATGGCGGCGACGGGGGCCGGGTGAAGTTTGAGCCCGGGACGGAGGCTGGTCGGAATCATCATCTACGTGGCCCATTCATCTGAGAAGCAGCAGGAGTGCCGAACCGAAAGCCCGATTTTGGACTGGCTCGGTGCTAGGCTCGAATGATCCGTGAATCACACCATCCTGTGTTGCGGATTCCCCGAGCAAGTGCGGCCTGTGACTGTGATGGAGCTATGGCCAGAAGCGAGAGCCCTGACACCCCGGATCCCTGGGGCTGAGCTGCCGTACCCGGAGCAGCTGCAAGATCGACGGACAGCTTGGCGGGGAGCAGCAGAACAGCCGCGCCGATAGTTCTGCCTCGATGAGTGGGGGCGGCTTGATCCTGGGTTCCGGGCCGCGGAGCCAGGGACGGCCGCGGCCTGCGAGCTGTGGCGGGGCGAGAGCTTGCGCAGGGAGACAGTTTGAGGCCCATAACGAGGGGCCTGCCGTGGACAAACTTGGTGATCCCATTGTGAATGAATGCGGGTGCATTCACCGACGCACTGGGATAATGGCTTCTGAAACTGTGCACTGATAAGCGGAGGCAGGCTATGAGGAGAGAAGGAGGACTGTAGCGGCTGATTTGACCTCCGGGGTGAGACGGCCTAGGGAGGAACGGGTGCCAGATACCATTGAGGTGGCCCTAGCGTTGGGGACGTACAGTTGGGCCTTGAGCTCGTGCTAGCCCTCAGAAACGCGAGGGGGGGGCCCGGGCTGGGACGACATAGGGGGCACACCCGGAGAGGAGCCAGCATCAATGGAGGAAATGTACTTGGGCACATTGAGGAGTGAGAAGTTGCACTTTTATTGCTGGTAACCTGCACGAGCATGAAGACATGATATGGTGGTATGAGATTGATGGAAGTGACCTGATCTGTGCTCCGGTGCTCCTGAATTGACACCGCTGGCAGTCTGTTGCGCCCTGCATGCTGTGGCGACTACATCACTGAGCAGGGACCCTCCTGGTGAGCAAAACTCTTGATCTTGACTGAGGCGATATTGGAGGCTGGCATAACTTAAGAGGTCGGGACGCCGAGGGGGTACATATACACACTTGGCCACATACTGGAGGACATGAACATGGGTAAAACAAAAGGAAAGAAAGATGGGGCGCACCATTTACGGGAGAGTGAGCCACCGTCCAGGGCCGAGTTGGTTACCCTGGAGGTGCCCCAGGACCCTAAGATGCAACAGCAGTTTGTTGGAACATTGGCGGCTATAGAGGACTCACGCATGGCCCTGCAACAGGGTATAGCGCAAGTGGCAACGGGACTTGGCCTCCTCAGAGTGATCACGCTAAACTTGCAGATAGAGTGAAACAAGTAGAGGGAACCCTGAAGGACGTGACGCCAGCCCAAACGGTGCTGGAGAACAAAATGACAGATGCATTGGAACATATCCTATCACTGGAGAAACGGGCTGAAGACGCCGAAAGAAGAAATCGGTGCAATAACATTCGCATAGTAAGCCTACCTAAAAAAGTGGAGGGATCAAACATGGTGCAATCCCTGGAGAATTGGTTGAGGACAGTGGTGGACGCTAAAGGATTATCACCTTTTTATACCTTGGAACGAGAGCACAGGGTGCCTGCGAAGCCGCCGCAGCCAAGACGCCCTCCCTGCCCGGTGGTGGCTCCCCTGTTGCATTATAAGGACAGAGGCTTGCTACTTCAAAAAGCGCGCACAGATGGCCCATATCAAGTTGGAAAAAGCAAAGTGACCATTTTTCAGGATTATACTTTGGATTTTCAGCGCCGCCGTGCATCCTTCATGGTAGTTAAAAAAGGGTTGAGATCGGAGGGGCTCCAGTACTCCCTGTTGTTACCGGCTAAACTGAGAATTATGTTGGATGGTAACACTCATTTCTATGATACCCCTGAGGATGCATGGATGTGGTTGGAATCTCATAGAGCTGGAACGGATCGGATGGAACGCCCGGTCCGGGAGTCTTTGAGGGAACACCATCAGGATGAATCACGACAGCGTCAGCGCCAGCGATGGGGGCTGCGGAAGCCTTCGCTCTCACAAACTGAGGTCGAGCGACGGGGGGCCCCGGAGGCGGTGTCGGCTTTGTCGGAAGACCAGGTGTAGCAGTCCCAGGAGGGCACGGACTCGGAGAAGGACAAAGCCCCTTCGGACACTGAGGCCTCAGAGGCGGACAGTATACACTTGCCGCAGGTCACACCGGCAACAGGGGATTGATAGTTTCTGGATAGAAGTATGGGTGGGAAGAGGATTCTGTGTTTAAATGGGGAATCTAAGCGGAACTATTCCTGAAATGTACGCAGTTGCCCATTGGCACTGAGCACCCCAATCGCCCTTAAGGCATGCCCGCAGTGACTACTGGTGGGCTTAGGTGTGGTTTGATTGTTTGCATGGTTTGGATGGGGACTAGCAGTGTTGTTCTAGGACCTGTTCATGGGCGGGTGGGATGGCAGGGGGGTAGGGGGACTGGTTGGGATAAAGCGATCACCGGTGTGTTTAATTTTGTCTGGAGCGAAATGGAAAAGATATACTACTACGATGGGGGTAACACCTGATTTACGCTGTATCACCGGGAATGTAAGGGGGCTGCACACTATGACTAGACGACATAAGGTTCATGCGAACTTGGTTCGGAGAGGAATGCACGTGGCACTGCTCCAAGAAACTCACCTCACCAAAGCGGAAGGTATAGCATTACAGCGCAGATGGAGGGAGCAGGTTTTTAGTACATCATATTCGGCATTTGCAAGGGGGACATTGATTTGGATATGGGCGGGGTCCCTTTTTAGGTTACGAGGCAAACCATAGACACTGAAGGCAGATTTGTAGCGGTTGAAGGGCGATTGCATGGTAGGGACATAGCGTTATGTAGTATGTATGCACCAAACATAGACCAAGCGCGCTTCCTAGATAGCATTTCAGGCGCATTGGCACATTACTTTACAGGCCCGGTGGTGTTAGGAGGGGATTTTAATTCCATAGCAGATATCTCTCAGGACAGGTCGCACTCCCCCCTGCCAGATTCCCTTGTTCGTAGGTTGGCCAAATATAGACTGGCTTGGCAAACCAGGTGGAATTTGGTGGGCATATGGCGAACCCACCACCGCGAGACCGGGACTACTCCTATTTCTCAGCAATGCACGAACTCCATGTTCGACTTGATGCAATCTTATGCTCACCGTCAATAGTGCCTTCGTTGACCCACTCTGAATATTTGACTAGGACATTGTCCAACCACAACCTGTTGCTGATTACTATGCACTGGATGGTGGTAAAATCTGAGATCCCCACTTGGAGATTGCGCCCTGAAGCGCTAGATAACCTGGTTTTCCGAAGAGAGGTTGGAGAGGGGATAACGCATTATTTGAATAAAAATGCGGGGACAGCTTCTACTAGGGCAACGGAGTGGGATGCCTTTAAGGTGGTGATCAGGGGGCTCTGCATCAGCAAGCATGTAGGTGTTGTTACAGGACGTAGACAGGGCAGAAAGCAGGTTGCGGTCGGCTGAACGCGCACGACCTGAACATCCGGATGTACAAGCAGAGGTAAGGGAGGGGAAGGAGGCAGTGGCAGTGGAGCTAGAGAGGCTGTGGTGCTTTGACTATAAAAACTATGTTACGAGAGCCCATGCTGAAAGGGACAAGGTGGGAACGCTGCTAGCATGGTTGAGCAGGATCGTAGCACCATATACACACAGCGAGAGAGTATGGCCCGTTTTTTTAATATTACGAAGCACTGTATGAGAGCACGCTGGTGGCGGCGAAGTCGGAGATTGATGCCTTCTTGGAGAGCGTGCCCGTCCCGCAGCTGGAGGAGGAACAGGCGAAATACTTGGGCCAAGATATAACGTTGAGGAAATTAGGGGCGCAATTAAACAGATGAGCCGAAATGAGACCCCGGGGGTAGACGGGTTACCAATAGAATTTTATTCACAGTATGTAGATTTGCTGGCTCCGAGATTATTGGAGGTCTATGGGGAGGCGCAAGAATTGGGCCACCTCCCTACGACGATGAGAGAAGCCCTAATTGTCCCATTGCTAAAACCTGGGCAGGAGGGTACAGACACAGCCGCTTACCGACCATTATCAATGTTGTCAACTGATTATAAGATATTGAGCCGGATTTTAGCATCTTGCCTCCTACAGCACATGACGGGTTTGGTTCATGGGGACCAGGTGGGGTTTATCCCAACTAGGAACACAACCACGAATGTGCGGAGGTTGCTGAGAATTATTGGAGGGGACCGGCTTGGCTTGCCTATGGCCACGATACTTTCTGTGGACATAGAGAAGGCCTTTGATAGTCTGGAATGGACGTACTTGTATAAGACAACGGGGTGTTTTGGTTTGGGAGAAGCCTTTGTGGGTTGGACTAAGGTGTTGTACACCTCTGCAGTGGCTAGGGTGAAAGTGGGGGCGTTAATTTCTCCCCGCTATCGAGTATCCCGTGGAACAAGGCAGGGCTGTCCACTCTCTCCGTTATTATTTACTCTAGCAATAGAACCTTTAGCAGCGAGAGCTAGGTTGGGACAATGTATGCGGGCTTGGGGTTCAGAGGGGAACAGCAGTACATCTCGCTATATGCAGACGACTTGCTGATGTTTCTGGCAGATGCAGGAAGAGCATTGGAGGGAGCAGCAGGCTTGCTATTGGAGTTTGCAAGGTAAACTGGGTTAAGACATGCCTGTTTCCGGTGAAATCAGGAGGGCCGAAGCCTACGATACTGCGGAACGTGCGCTGGGAGCCGACATGTTTGGCCTACCTTGGTGTGCATATCTATTATGAGGTCAAGGATTTTCTGGAAGGGAATTTCGGGCGATGCGTGCGAGCGCTGAAAGGTAGCATGGCATTTTGGAGTACGCTACCGCTGTCAGTGATGAGACGGGTTGCTGTGCTAAAGATGGTAGCACTGCTTAGGCTGCTGTACTTTTTCAAACATTGCCCATCTGGATACCGAGCTCTATGTTTAAGTTACTGAAATCTATGATTGTGGGGTTCCTCTGGGGATCTGGCAGGCGGAGAGTAGCCCAAACAACACTGATGAGGCCGAAGGCAGAGGGCGGGCTGGCCGTCCGGGACCTGGAACTTTACTACTTGGCAGCTCAACTTCAGGTCTTGATGCAAGGAGTAGCCATGGAGTTTAGGGGTCCTGACAACTTGAGGGGTAGAGGAATTCCGAGGCACATCCTATCCTTTATAATTTTACAGCAGAAGCTCAACCTTAGAGATCTCTCATTAGAGGCGAAAACATTGAGACTGTGCTGGAATCGCAGCCAGCGTAGAGCGGGTGTGCTGCATCCATATGCACCTGAAATTCCACTGGGGATGATTACAGCGTTACCTCACGGTGGAGATTGGTCCTCCTTGATGGAGTGGGAGCAAGCAGGGATCGAAGTACTCAGAGATTTATATGAGGACGGTGTATTACTGACATACACAGCATTACAGGAGAGATATGACCTACCAGGGGGTGGATTTCTGATACACGCTGCCCTGGTATATGCAATTAGGAAACATTGGAAGCAGGGATTGGCAGAACCCAAAACAACAATGGCATGTCAGTATGTAGTGATGGCGGCAGGGACGTTTAAAGCAGTTACGTGCCTTTCCTCAAGAATGCTGAATGAGGGATTGGCTCCGCTAGATGCCCTACGACTAAAATGGGAGGCAGGCATTGGGAAGCCCGAATCGGTAAATAGCGAATCAGCATTTACAAAATGTTACCGATTCGGTAAAATTCGGTATTTTAGAATCTGTAAATTTAGATTACCTACATATGAGTGAGCACGGGACCCATGTCTGGGCATACCCTTCCCTCATAGGGTGAACAGCAAAACACATAAGATGATGGATGGAATGTTGGACGATGGCAAAACATTCACCCCCAGTCACAGATCTGGGTTTAATCCATCGTTATTTTGCTCACCAAGCCACCTGAGTTCAGACATGGCCATTTGCAAATCAGTCTTGATCCTGTGCCACATGGGAACAGTCCAGCCCGAACTGCCAAGCCATGTCTTCCCTGGACCGAATCAAGCATCCTAGGACCGGTTTCTGGCTATCAGCCGTCTTCAGCCAGGATAGCTTGACTCCAGAGGCTTAGTGAGCACGGGACCCATGTCTGGGCATACCCTTCCCACATAGGGTGAACAGCAAAACACACAAGATGATGGATGGAATGTTGCACAATGGCAAAACATTCACCCCAAGTCACAGATCTGGGTTTAATCCATCGTTATTTTGCTCACAAAGCCACCCCAGTTCAGACATGGCCATATGCAAATCAGTCTTGACCCTGTGCCTCATGGGAACAGTACAGCCTGCAACTGCCAAGCCATGTCTTCCCTGGACCAGAATCAAGCATCCTAGAACCGGTTTCTGGCTATCAGCCGTCTTCAGCCAGGATAGCTTGACTCCAGTGGCTTATTGAGCACAAGACCCACTTCTGGGCATACCCTTCCAACATAGGGTGAACAGCAAAACACACAAGAGGATGGACGGAATGTTGCACAATGGTAAAACATTCACCCCAGTCACAGATCTGGGTTTAATCCATTGATATTTTGCTCACCAAGCCACCCCTGAAGTACAAGGCTATGTGACTCAAGGCCTTCCAGCGCCCTGAACACGTGCATTACTTGGAACCAGCACCCGGATCACTGCACCGGGATTAGTCCTCCCTCTCTGTCCACCACACCAACATGACGCAGGTTGCGTGAGTCTCACGCTTCCGCGCCGAGCGCACTCCCTAGAACGTCCTCGCTGCCCGGAGAGCCCTTTATAAACTACGGATTACCATACCATCCGTCTTTACACCGGAGTAAGAGTGGGAGATTGCTGAATACAGGTAACTGAATCGCCGCCCGCACCAATTCCTTGATAGCGGATTAGCTTCTCTGATGGTCACAATACTGTTAACTCTCCCTGTCACCACCGCTTTTAACAGACCTTGGAGCGGTACACCCCATGTTTTGGACCGACGCCTCCCAATAGCACAGAACGGCCGGTCCAACTGTATACTGCTCTTTAACTGTAGGCAACTCGGTGCAATATATATATATTTTTTTTAAACCTTTATTGTGCAGATGGAAGCATACATATACGGGCCTACAACCACTCAGGCCGGCCACGACACATTATGAAAGCACATGAGACAATAATAAGATTTCCCGGCAGTCACCCAGCATTGTACAGGCAAGCGATATAATATTAAAAGGGGTTGAATATGACCGCTGGAAACAGGATTAAGGAAGGTTAATTTTATAATATAGTAAGAAGTATAGCAGGATCAGTTGCAACTTTTAGCCATCTAAGTTCCCTAGATGGACCACATGTCAAACAGCAAATCAGAAGGGCATCGATAAAAACAGGTAGCAGCCGCGGTTTACAGGAATCAACTTATAGACACCCCAGTTCAGAACAATCCCACCGTGGCCCATCGCGCACCCGTCGACCACCTATATATGTGACAGGGGACCCAGAACAGCAGCTTAGTTGTATTCATCCTCTATACTAACCCTAGGAGAGAGAAGAAAAAGGGGGGGAGGGGGAAAGGGAGGAAGAAGTGTTAGAAAAGGGAAAGAAAGAACGCCGAGCCACTGCACGCGCCCCCCAGCGATAAAAGCGCGCAAGACTGAGAGATCCGCTATCGGGGTTAGGGCGTGCATGTCATGATATATGCGCAATCAATACCGTAGAAGCAAGCAAGTCATCCCCCGTCCCACCCGCTATCATACCATGGGAAACACGTACAGCCACAGCGTCCCTATAAAGGGATACAAAAGAGCCATAGAACTAAAAGAAAAAAGAACAATAAAGAAACCCCATCCCGCCCACCCCACCCTGCACCCCTGCAGAAGGCTACGGCCTACCCCCCTAGCAGCATGCCTGTCGCCCTAAATAGAAACCCGAAATGTAGAAAATTAGAAAGTGAGAAAAGTAACAAAACAGAGAAGAGGGGGAAAAAGAACCAAGGGGAGAGGAGATCTGCAATCAAGTCATCCGGCTCTCACCCCCCGCCCTCACACTCATGAAACCACATCAAAGCGAGAGCGACACAGCCTCAAGTATCAGAAACATTCGAAGGAGTCGGCCATATTGGCACGACTGCGGGCAGTCCTCATCTTCATCCGTTAACCACTAGTCCGCCGGGTCCAGATCGGCTCACCCCTGCCCTCTCCTGACCATAGTCATCATGTACATCAGTTTAGTGGGTAGCAAATAGTTCGAGGTGAAGTGGGCACAGGGTCGGAACAAATCAGGCCAGGGGTGTAAACCAGAGGACCCCAGTATCAAATGGCAGAGCAAGCAATGGCTGCGGCAATCTAGACTTTCCAATAGCAACATCAGGAGCAGCAAGCAGAATGGGTGTAGTCTCGCCGCCCAAGGAAGCGAGGTCTCCCCCGCAAGGTAACAGCGGGGCCACACCAAAGCAGTTTGAATCGGGCATCCACCTTGCTCTCCAGACATTCGGGCATGGACGGGCCCCGACGTGGGGCCCACGCCCGCACCCGCCACAATCAAAGCTCCCTGGAGACTCGGGGCCGCAGGCGCGCAGCCCTGCAGATGCACAGCGGAAGCATTCCTCGCAGCAGCAGAGGGAGGCGAAGGAGCACACATTTGAAGTCGAGCCGCGTCCATGAGGGACGGCCCAACAAACATGGCGGCAGATCGATTATCTTTCACAACGGAACCGAAGACCATGGCCTCACGTAAAGAATGCAGGGCGCCAAGGACATCACCAATCGTGGGCTCACGATCACAGGGCGCGGCCCTTGTGCACTTCGGCAGCTCAGGCTCGCCACTCCGAGCAGTTCGACGACTCAGGGCAACGGTCGCCATCTTGTAAATGCAGCCGCGCCTCTCCGCGCCTCAACTTCTGGAGTGGGCTCTCAAGCAAGGCCCACTGCTGGAGTCCCCTCGAGCCACGGAAATGGCAACCTTGGTGCAGAAAGGAGGCCCACCAAAAACGGGGACCGTCAGTAGCACCGTCCCACGGACGCCGCCCGCCGAATCCGGGCGAAGGGCTTCAAGATGGCCTGATAGGGCAACTAAGGGGGGGCATGCCTCCTGCATGGTCTACCCCCATCCTCGGCGGGCCGCGCCCTACCACAGGGCCCCCAGGCCACCAGACCGGGCCCGGCCAGTCGCCACCGGCACAACCGCACAACGGTCTCTTCAGCCGACCCCTCTCCTCCACCAAGGGCCGCCACCGACACCCTCACTCCGGCCGGCCGTCACAGGCAAGTCCCCTGTCTGCGCGCCGCGGAGGCCCCGGACCAGGCAAGGGCATAACTCCGGACCCGCTGCACACAGGAGCCCCCGGGACAAACGGTGAGTGCGAGCATTGTTTCACCTCTCCATTTCTTGTCGAGTGTGTCGTCTCTGAGCAGGATGAAGATCAGGATATGCGTTTAGGCAGGAAGGTTGGCGGAGCCGAGCTACAGTGCGGCCATCACGGTCGCGGCTTGGCTTCTCCCCAACTCGGTGCAATTTTGATTCTCTAAATACCCTTGTCTGTTTGTTTGTTTCACAGTCCCTCAGGCATTCATTGCCGGTTTAACCGACCTTCGCGTGGTAGACCGTAATCTGTGGACTGATGCCTCACAATAGCAGAGAACGGCTGTTCCTGCTTTGTCACCAGAATACGTGTACTGGTTCCCTCCACAATGACATGCAGGTAAGATCCAAATAATCTTAACCAATTTTAGGAGCTTTCTAGATGTGCTACCTCTGACAGCCTCTTTTTCTCTATTATATGAGATGCCCAGTTCCTACATCACTGTTTGGTTGCCCAACCCAGGCCTGAGGAAGACCCGCAGGCCAAGGTCCCAAACACCCTCAGTGCCACAAGTCGGGTCGAAAGGTCGACGATTACACCCCTGTACCTGGACCCAACAAACACCAATCCATGACATGCCACACAGGATACAGGCCATCCTGATTGATATTTCGCAATCCCACTGCTAAACCCCATTTCCGGCTCTCTCCTATCCCACACCTGGGATTCTTCCCACTCACCATCATTGAGCATTCACTCTTTTGAACGTTCCATTTAGAGCAACCTTTTATGAAACTGTTTCTTTGATCACGAAAATATTCGTTGCAGCTAACCTTCCATATAACGGAATAAACGTATATGTTTCCGTATACGTTTGGCTGTTGCACATTGTTTGTTTTTTCTTTTGAGGACTTGTTTAACTCTAAGAGGGGAACATTTTATGAGCTCTGAAATGTGTGAGTAACTTGATTGACTCATATCTGGCAAAAGATTGGTTTGAGGACCATCATGATCTCCTTCCAGGCGGAGCGGACTTTACAGCCCAGGCCTAGTTTTTAACTAGATTTTCTTAGTCATAGAATGGCCAGTGAAAGATTCAAACTAATTTTGATCTTATCAAAGCGCTATGAGAGGTACCTGCCCCCAAAGACAAGGATGAGTTGAAATCTTTTATTGGTTTGAATGGCTATTATTCAACGTTCATGGAAGGTTATGCCACTATTATCGAACCTCTAAAACACTGTTGAGAAAAAAAGAAAAGTTATTTTTCACTGTGACAGAGGAAGATGTTACTGATAAGATAAAAAATACCTGCTCTAAAGACTAATATCATTGGAGCTGAATGTACTAATCCAATGGATGCTAGTACTTTTGGTATTGGGACAATTTTGTGTCAAACGGTTCGTAACAATGGAAATTCCATCGCATTTACTTCAGGAGTTTTTAATGATGTTGAAAGGAGCTACAATACCATCCAATATGAAGCTCTAGCTTGTGCATGGGGAATTGAGACATTTGGGTATGGGTGCACTCATTTCATCTAGTGTACAGATCATAAGACATTGACATATTTATTGGGTGAGAAAGGCAAATCTGGAGCGTCTTCTAGGCTAATTTTGTAAAAATACAAGAATATTATTTTGAAGTATGCTACATATCTGTTTTAGCTAAGAGCCTGATAACACGTTTAGCAGCCCGGCAATGGGTCTGCACCGCCAGATTATGAGTATTTCTCGAGTCTGGCAGGCTTTTCTTTTTACGTTCCCACAGCAGTGCCCTGTAAATGGGCTCTGCAATGGGAACACCAAAAACTGTTTCTGTAAAGTCCATGCCGTGCAGGAACTGGGGTGCATGCACACAGGGTGGCACATGTTGTGCCCCCCTATGAATGTACCCCTTGGTGCAGAGGCACAAGGGGGCCCTATACGGCCCCCTTTGTTTCCTCTCCACCACAGAGGAGGAACCGCCATGAAACCATGGCAGTCTGGAGGCCGCAATATGCTTAGCGGGATCACGGCGTTCCAGGCAAGCATATTGCACTCTCCTGACTCCACAGCTCTGCCAGGAAACCAGGCCTCAGCGCCATCGTGTACATAAAAGGGGGGCTCAACGTGTGCCACACTGTATGCATGCACCCCTGCGGCGGGGCAATGGTGGTCCGAACGCCCTAATTGTAATAGGGTGGTTGGAAGACCATCCCACGAGTCTGGCAGTCCGTGGACCGCCAGACTCATAATACAGCCCTAACTGTAGAGCTAATTAATTATTCAGGATTCCTATCAACAGTCAAATGGAAGACATTGATAAGTTTGTTCCACTGAGAAATATGAGGTCTAAACCTGTTATATTGGCTCATTCTGGTCATTTGGGGTTCTCATCAACGAAAACACGTTCTAAGGCAATCATTTTGTTTGCCAGGTATGCATAAAGATGTGGCCTACTGGTGGATAGGTGTGAGAAATTTCTGTTGTCCAATAAGCATAGAAAACTTCGAGACACTCCTTTAGTAATGGTACACTACCCAGAAAAACTATACAATAAACATGCTTTGGATTCTGCAAGACCTTTTACAGCTTTACCATGCAATTTACAATATTTGACTGTAATTGTGGATTATTCTGGGTTTATTATGATTTCGTGTGTGAGATGACTACTCAATCAATCAATAGGCATTAAGAGCGCCAAATCACCCGTGATGGTCTTAAGGCACTGGAGGAGGAGCCAGCGCGCACCTCCCTCGAATAGCCATGGATGGGCTAGCATGGATTCCACTCCCGCGCTGCAGGGGGTGGAATCTGCCTTTATGCGCCACCTGGTGCGGCAAACAAGCATTGATGGCTGCACTGCCGGGGGTGCTACTGGGGCTTGAGGTAAGAGCCCCCATCCTGCTGAAAATCATCTTTCTTTTTTTACATAAAAGTCACCCCTAAGGTTTACCAAGGTGCCCAAGGGGTATGATGCCATGTTAAAATGAGCAGGAACAATTTTAAAATATGTTTTAAAGTCTTGGTGAGGGACAAACTACCAATTTAATTTTCCCCCATTGTTGAGCATTACCTCCGTAGGCTAACATGGGAAGGCTTTATTTAACATGAATAAAGACTAAGGGGCCGATTATGATGGCGGACGGACCTGATTCCGTCCGCCACCATGGAGTAGGAGGGACCGTCCGCAGGGGCTGCGGCGGTCCCTCCGTGCAGATTAGGATGTGACCACCAGGGTGGCGGTCACATCCTCAATCTTTAACATTGCCGCGGGTGCAGCTTCAAGCTGCACCCGCCGCAATGTTAAAAATGCATGCACAGCATTTGCGTGGACAAAGCAGCAGGCACTGCGCGGTGCCTGCCGCTTTGTCCAGGCAAATGTAGAGGGGTACCACAGGTAACCCCCATGTGCACCCCCCACCCCCGTCACCAAGGGGGCCCGCAACGGGCCCCCGAAGTCAATGTCCGTATGCTTTTCCACGGCGGAAATGCCGCCGTGGAAAAGCATATGATTTCCGCTATCCTAATATGGCTGGCGGTGTCTGATAGACACCGCCAGCCATGTTAGAGCTTTTCCGCTGCGGTCGGAAGGCAACTGCGGCGGAAAAGCTGCGGACGGATTTTGAGACCCACCGCCATCCTAATTTAGCGGTGGGTCTTTTGTGCCTCCGCAGCGGTTTTCCCGCATCCTCCAGGCCGGCGGTGGCTTCCGCCGGCCCGGAGGATGCGGGAAAACCGCAATCCTAATCGAGCCCTAAGTTTTGACAGGGGTGAGCGAATATAGTACTTCAAAGAAAGAAAATTATAGTTGCAATAAATCTAGCAATTTGCCAAGTTTGCATTTATTATAACTATTACAGAAAATAATTTGCACAACTTTCTTTTCTGATGTTCCCTGAAATCCGCCCTGTAGCAGCCTGTTCTGATTGGCCAGCAGTTAACACGATGAGCCAAGCACTTTGGATTAGGTGTGAAGTGGCCTGGGCTGAGACAGAGGAGACACCTGGTGGAAGGACAGCAGCTGCTGCAGAGGAAAAGGCAGGAAGGGGGCCTTCAAACTGGTCTTTAAAGAGAGAAACACAGTGAGAACAGGAAGCAGGTCCAGTCCCATTTCCTGCCACCCCCGCCATTTTGATGGGAGCCCCTGTAATTAAATTACCAGAGCAGCTGGAATGGGAGTGTCAGGTAAAGTTAGCCACACCTGTAGGTTGGGTTAGCTAGACCGAAAGTTCCAGGAGAGATTTTCTCAATTTTGAATTTTATGGAACACTGCTTTCTGGGATAAGAATTTGCCACACTTCAGGGGAAGTGGTCACCATTGAGGGTGGCACTGTGCAACCCACTAGTCAGGGCTGCTCCCAGCTTGCCAGCCAGCCAGAAGCCTGGATAAATATGGGAGAGCTGCCCAGCAACTCAGATCACTGCCTGGAAGAAACAGAAGATGAAAAATTGCCCTCCTGAACCTCTGGCCAGCACCAACAAGACTGCACTCTGAAGGACTGCACCTCCAGTACTCTTTGGTCTTCATAAAAGAAGGACTTTGCCTGACTCTAAACATTTGAGGAGTGGACTCCCTGAAAGCAACAGGTTAAAGGAGAACCGCAACCCCGCCTGCGGTTCAGGTTTACCCCCCTGAAGCTCCAGAGCTTTTCATCGTCGACGAGACTTCCAGTAGTAGACCAAGGCATCGCCATCGAACGGCAAGCGGCCTGACGAGGAGACCCACTCGATGTTGAGAGCAAAGAGCTCCAAAAAAATTAGTTTGTTAGAAGGTAAAAACCTAACTGGAGCCTACCGCTTATTGTATCCAACCGGTGCTCCATCGCAGTCGGCCTGAAACTTTGACTTTGTCCTAGCCAAGATGGCGCTTTTGTCTTTTAAACACTAGAACATATTTCATCTTTTAAAATATCATATCTCAGGTTCTCTACATTGGATTGTGGTCGTTTTTAGTGTCATTTTAATCATAAAAATATATCCTTTTTTATAAATTGGTGTTGGATTTTTATTGTGTGATGTGTTTTACTTATACGCTGTATTTGTACTTTTAAATGCTATACACACCTGTCTCTTAAGTTAAGTCTGTCTGCACACAGCCAAGCTACCAAGGATTGAGCAAGGAATAATTTTTGGGAGAACTTGACTAAACCTAATTTGGGATTCTTCGTAGTACTAGCTATAGGTACCTGCCTGCGCCTACTCATAAACTACCTTCCAACACTAGCCAAGAAAAATGTCTTTCTGGTGAAACCATGAGGACACATATTGTACTGCAAAGTGATAATGGATAGTTGGCTATCATATATATATATATATATATGGCCTGTTTTGTGTCCCAGTCTGACCATGCTTCACTATATCTCTATTGTCAAAGACCATCCTTATGCAAAGTAGTCTTAATCTGGCTCAAACAGGTGACAGAATGAGGTGAGTTCACACAGCCATGTCAGGTCCCCTCTGAATAGGAACACAAGCGACCCAAACTTGTGTCATACATGTATCGACTCATTATCACATAACAACACAACCACCATCATACAGCTAACCAACAAACGTCATATATTATCGCACAGGCACCCATTATACATTTGTGCAACTACTCATATATTCCAGCACATACTCGCTTTCACACAACCTCAAAATCAAGATCAAACGACCGCACCCACCAACATAAGTCTTATACCAACTTTTAACTGGCACATAGCAACCATACCATGCATATAAAGACACCTATCCTTATACATGCACTCAAGCAACATAGTATAGGCTCACAAACAACATTATGCTCCCTTCATCACATGCCAACACAACCACAATACATAAACACAGCCACCATTTGCCAATGTACTGCAGTGGTAATCCAAGAAGTACGCCAGTAAATCATACTTCCTTTTAGACATCTAAAAATATAATCAGCAATTCTTTAGAAACACATCGCATCTCAAGATTTCTCAAATAATAATGGGGGTGACACGGACATCATCATATACCCACACAGCCACAGTTATACAAAAAAAAGCACAACTACCACAGTACATTCAACCATCCCCATTGCACAGATATAGCATCTTATACGCCTACCACTTTCTACCAAAACACCCATCTATCATGCACCATCAGGACCACCAATATCTAATGCTTTACACTGTCACTCCAAAAACGTATTCACATCATAAAACAACCTCTTAATCAACTATAAATATAAGCAAATGTTCTTAAAACAAATCCAATTTCAAGCTTATTCAGGTAGAGAATTAGCAGTTAAAATATACTTAGGGGCAGGTGTCTATGTTTTTGGAAGGCCTGTTGTTCCGCCATGGAAATGAATTAGATTACTCCATCCCACTGGTGGATGTACAACCAGCAGAACATATAAATGACTGACAAGCCGGCGGTCATTTATAAAGCATTGGCAGGAACCACTGTCAAGGCGGTTCTTGTCATACCACTGTTTGGTGCTGGGTTGCTTCAGCATGATGCAACCCTGCACCAAGCAGGTTTATTTTTTTTATTTTCTCAAAGAAAATCCCAAATTAGGATTTTACTTTTTGAAAATAAAAAAATAATGCTCCCTTCGCAATGGGAGACATATCCCATGGTTTTGGGAGAGCATTAGTCACTTTTTACTGTTCCTCACCGCCAGGGGTTGCTTGCCAATGATGGACAGTCAAAGAATCACTACATATTCAGCCATTTCTCCAACTACCCTTACTCCATTGGGCGTAGGAGAAGTTTAGATATGGCAATGATGGAGTAGTTACCGCCATAGCCAAACCGAAGGTCCCCCTGCAGCAAAATCGGGCGGACTTTTATGTTGATGCTGTTGCGACTGAGTATACACACTGCCAACATATAAATCGGCCCAATAGGATGGTGAACTGTGAAAGGAGGTGAAGATGGTACCTTAATTCTGGAGGATGTTAACTTCCAGTTTTTATAGCACTCTCAAATAATAGATGTAACGGAAGGCAAGCTACAATACACTAACAGAAACTTTTTTTTAAATATGAATGCTTTACTTTAGAATGTGAAAGCATAACAGATTTGTTTCTTCCATGTCCTGTTGCCATAACGTTTAAGGGCTGGTTTATATCTTGAAAGATGGCCCATTGTTCTACTAGGGGGCGGAGTAATTTCCTCTATCCCCTAGTGGAGGAACCGCCTGCTTAATTTATAATTGACAGTCAAGTTTGCTATAATTTTTAAAGTATTGGCAGAAATCACCATCACTGCAGTTCCAGTCAATGCAGATCGCTGTTTGGTGCAGGGATGTGTCAGCATGAAGCAACACTGCAACAAACAGATTCGTTTTTGTTATTTTCATAAAGAAAATTTCAAAATTAGATTTTTCTTTTTGGAAAAAAAAATGCTCCCCTTGCCATGGGAGTCATCTACCATGGCAGCAGGAGCATTATTCACATTTCACTGTCGCTCACTGTCAGGGACAGCAAAGAAATGGCTACATGACCACTGATATAAATTGGATGTGCAGACAGGTAGCCATTTCTTTGAGGGCCCGTACTCCATCTGACAACTTTGGCTAAGGAGGTGATGACCTAGTCACCACCATAGCCAAACCGAAAGTCCACTCCTTTCAAAATCAGGTGGGGGACCTTCATGTTGGCAGTGGGTGTATACTCCATTGCAATGGATTATACACACCGCCAACATATAAATTGTCCCCATAGTGTCTATAGAAGAGTTACATTGTTTGGAAGGTGAACGCCAAAATATTTTTAATTGCACATACTTGAAAACATTTTTGATTAAACGTTATGCCAACTCATTTCGATTTAATTACACATAGCAAGTGGTAATATCGACTGTATTTAAATGTTTGATTGTGTTATAATTTCATTTAGGAAATGTTAATTTCTAAAAGTTATATTTCTATATTTTCGGCATAAGGTTTACTATAGTGACACTGCATTCAGAACTTCATTTGTCCTGGATTGCTGCCGTTCAAAAATAGTAACCTTGTTAGCATGCATGTTCCTTTTGTAGTTAAGTTCCAGAAACATTTTGTACAATGTTTTTAATGTGCATTTTCAATGGCTTTTACTATTTCTTCTAAGGCTTGGGATCAGCCTATGTGCAACGTGAGAGTGTTTCCATTTTATGAGCATGTTGGTAACCATACTGAAAATCTAGAACTTTTCTTGTGGAGGTCATTGCTGGCTTGTCACTGCATTGAGCATGGTCATCTACACGGTGGAGGTATTATATTACATTTTATGTGTGCCTTTCACAGTGTTATAGCCAGGGCCACTGAAATTATGTGGCAGGGTAGGACCAAATTAAGAGGCAAGACTGAATAAATTATATGGCAAGAAAAGGCAAAGTATACGCCATAATGCGGTACATTTTTAAATAGTATTACTTCACTTTGTCATTTGTTCACATGTTAATACTGTCTGGGCAAGGTTATCATCTCTTTAGCACCAGCTTAACACACAAATATAGTCATAAGCAGCCGCAGCACGTGCAGGTAACAGGGGTGGGGCAGGGTGTGGGAGATTACGACTTTCGAAGACAAGGGAAAATGAATTATTTATTTAATTTTCCCTCTGCAGCTACCCTTCAAATCCCCCTCCACCCCCCTCCCCCCTCCACACACACACACAATCTGGCCCCACCGCCCCACATATAAGTAACTGAAAGGTGAACAATCATCCACGGGCTTTACACTGAGCAGCAACATACATTGCCGTGTTTATGTAACTTTTTACCCATTTTTACCCATTTGATTTACAATTTTTTTTTAATCTGCAGATTGTGAAGATGTTACATTACATGGCAAAATGCAGAACATTTAGCAGTATGTTCAGAATGCTGTGGCAGTAGAATCACATAATTTGAATGGCCCTCATTATAGCCAATGGGTCAGTGAATGCTGGATATGGGAGTGGACCTATGCAACTGTTGCTGCATACAGAGGTGCAGGACCTGCATCAGCTGTAGGTGGTGTTGTGCCAATACATCATCATCTGTCAGTTTATTTCGGATTATGTATTAAAAAAAACACAATAAAACAATCCATGCATTAAACACCTGGCAAATCTAGCAGACAATAGTTAAAGAAAGAGATACAGTACGTGCACACATATTTACACTGGTGCTGTCAGTCACATTGTAAAGTGTAAATGCTCAGTACAAAGAAGATGTAACACACTCATTAGTGCACAGATCAATTCCATATCAATAAAATGCTTCAGTAAGGCGTGTA
This sequence comes from Lissotriton vulgaris, assembly GCF_964263255.1. NCBI lineage: Eukaryota > Metazoa > Chordata > Amphibia > Caudata > Salamandridae > Lissotriton > Lissotriton vulgaris. The sequence continues at coordinate 733,855 of NW_028249459.1, forward strand.
AACCCAGTTAAAGGCCTGGTCACCCACCCCATTTCTGTATAGTTACACATTTTCTCTATTCTTGCCCCCCGCTTCTGGAACAGCCTTCCCCTGACTATCAGGTCCATGACAGTAAACACATGACAGTGTACACCCCCTCCTCCGTCTGTCAATCTCCCAGCGCCAGGAAACCGCTTAGTCGCAGAGCGCTTTATAAATCCTTTCAAATTCAAATTCAATTTAAATTTTTAGGTTTAAAGTATTTTATTGAAGCAGGGTGAGGAAGGGAACAACAAAACAAACATAAAACCACAGGTGCCCCTCAGAATCAGTGCGCACGGTACAATAGATACATAAAGGCAGTCCTTGTAGCACGGTGGGCACAGTCGTGCCTGGATCTCACAATTCGCGCACCTGTGGGTGAAAACGAAAGGGGGAAAAAGGAAGAAGGGAAAAAGGGGGAACAACCCTGCCCCTCCCCCCACCCAGCCAACTACCCCCCCAACTCCCAAACCCCCTCCCCCACCCTCTGTACTGTGCCGTCAACCACTCGCTCTTCCCCTGTGGCAACCTATTGCCTACCCCCACCACCAGTTGCCAGCTTGGGCCGATTAAACAGGCGGATCTGGCGGCGGCGTCAGCCGCAACAGTCTAAGATACCTAGGGCAAGTGATTTCTCTGAATTCCGAGCATAACAGATTATGGAAGGGCGCCCAAAGCTCCTCAAAAGTGTCTACGTCCCCCGCCACCACTAGGGACAGCTTCTCCATGCCAAGGACATGCCACAATCTGTGCAGCCAGCCGACAACAGTGGGGAGCGTGGTAGAGCGCCAGTGAATGAGTATGTTCTGTACTGCTGACCCCAAAGCTATCGCTGTCTGTCTACCCCTTTTAGATCTGAGAGGGTACATCAATCCATTCGGCAAACCCAGTAGGACATAGGCAGGCAGGCGGGGTAGTTCTATTCCAAAGCTTTTGTCAACCTCATTAAGGACCTCCTCCCAGTAAGGAGCCAGAAGGGGGCAATCCCACAATATATGAGTAAGTGTGCCAGTCTGACCACAGTTGCGCCAGCATGTCCCAGGTATTGAGCGGTCCATTTCATGTAATTTCTCAGGAGTGCGATACCAGTAGGTTGTGATTTTGGTGAAGGTCTCTGTGAGCCCGGTGTGATAGGCGGAGTGGCGCGCTCGGTAGGAGATGTGGTCCCATTCAGTATGGCTCAGCACTCGACCAAGCTCCCGTTCCCACCGCTCCCTACCCGGGTTGTAGAAGTGAAAGGGGGAGGCTGCAGCATCTTATACAAATCAGAGATGAGCTTGGCGTCCGACGAGCGAGTCACTAGCCAGCGCTCATACGCCGTGATCGTCCGGTCTGCCGTCGCGCGCACTTGAGGCTGTAGCGCCCAGTGACATGCCTGCATATACCGCATGCGTTCCGTCTCGGGGAGGCCATAGTCCCGACGCAAGTCCTGGAAGGGAACAACACCCACTGGGCCATATAGATGATATAAAGTGAAACATCGGGCCGCTCGCCAGTGATCATAGGCACCAGGCTCCATACCCGGGCCAAAGTCCGGGTTACCAATCAGTGGCGTGAAGGGAGAGGGAAAGGTAGTGAGTTCATGCCTGGTAGCCACAGAGTCCCATACACGAAGCGAGACCCGCGTCACAAAGGAGGCATAAAGGTTAGGGGGCCGATGGGCCCTCCTCAGGAAAGGCACCTCTTGTAGCGTTCTGCCTGCTACCGCCTGGTCCTGAAACAGCCAGTGTTTATCCGATTCCCACCGGCTCCACTCCACCAAGTAGCGCAATTGGGCGGCCTGAAAATACTTCTGCAGGTCCGGTATCCCAAGTCCACCAGATTCCGGCACCAGTGTGGCTATGGTCCGTTTGATCCTAGGCCTACGGCCCTGCCACACAAAACGTGCGATGGCCGACTGAGTCTCCGTGAGCCATCCTTTGGGGGGCTGTAGCAGGAGCGCCCTGAACAGGTACAGGACCTGTGGCAGGAGGGTCATCTTCACTGCGGCCACACTGCCCAACAGCGACAACGTGCCCCTGTCCCAGCGGGCCAATTCCTCCTTGATCTTTGCACTCAAAGCCGTGTAGTTGGCTGCGACCATCGCGGGGAGTGAGGGTGCCAAAAGGATCCCCAAATACGGAATCCGGTCCCCAGACCAGCTCAAGGGGAAAAGCCTCTGCAGGTCAGCTCTGGTGGCGCTAGTCAGCGAGATATCAAGGGCCGCAGACTTCCCAAGGTTCACCTTGAAGCCCGCCACCGTAGGAAAGAGGTCCAGTTCCCCGATACATGCAGGCAGGGACCTCAGCGGGTCGTCGAGTGTCAGTATTACATCGTCCGCATAGAGGCTGAGAGCATGATGGAACTCTCCCATCCGGACTCCTATGATGTCGGGGTTCTGGCGGACCCTTTGAGCGAATGGCTCCATATAGAGAGCGAAGAGCAGAGGTGACAGTGGGCACCCCTGTCTTGTACCACGCTCTATTGGAAAGTGCCGAGAGCTGCCCCCGTTCACCCGGACCACCGCAGATGGGAAACGGTAGCAGTTGAAAACCAGGTGCCGGAACTTCTTGCCGACCCCAAACTTGCCCAGGACCTTCTCCAAATAAGGCCAATGCACCCTGTCAAACGCCTTTTCCGCGTCAATGGAGAGGAGCATGCGTTCCCCGGGAATCCTCGAGGCCTTCTCAAGGATATGAGTCACTCTCTTCGTGTTGTCCACAGTCTGCCTGCCTGGTACAAAGCCGGCCTGATCCGAGTCGACCATGCCCGGGAGATGAAGCGCCAGACGTGCCGCCAGAATGCTAGTGAAAACCTTCAGGTCTGTGTTCAAAAGTGAGATTGGGCGGTAGGACCCGCAAGCAGTCCGATCCTTGCCCGGTTTCGGGATCACAGAGACCGTAGCCTGAAGAAATTCAGGGGGAATGGCACCCTGCTCCGAGAATGTATTAAAAAGACGCGTCAAAAGAGGCGCGAGCTCCTGGCAGAAGGTCTTGTAGAAGAGAGGGATAAAACCATCTGGTCCCGGGGCCTTACCAGTCTTGAGCCGGGAGATCGCCGTAACCACCTCCTCAATCCGGATCTCCCGCTCTAGGTACTGGGCCTGATCCGGCGTCAGCGACGGGAGCGACACCGATTCTAGATAGTCCGTTTCAGCCCGTGCGGAGGGGGCCTCGCCAGCGTAGAGGTCAGCGTAGTAGTTGCGGAAAACTTCCGCGATCTGCCCGTCCTCCGTGACCGACCCCCCGGTAGGGGTAACTAACTCCTTCACCCGGTGCTGTTGGTGTTGCACCCGGAGCTTGTGCGCCAGGAGCCGGCCGCACCTGTCCCCGCCGGTGTAATACTTGTGCTTCAGGCGAAGCACCGCTTACTCCGCTCTGTCTGTGTCAAGAGCGGACAGGAGTTTCCTGGCGGCCTTCAATTGCCGCCAGACTTGGGGGGCGCCCGTTCTGTGATGTACCTGTTCCAGCTCCCGCACCCGTCGAGTAAGCTCATCCCTTTTGAGCTGGCGATCTTTGTTCTCCGCCGAGGAGATAGCGATAAATTCGCCACGGAGCACAGCTTTCAGGGTAGCCCATTGCGTCGCGCGGGTAGTGTCGCCGTTGTCGTTTACGCGCTGAAAGTCCGCTATGGCCGCACGGATCTGTTGCACCGTCGATCGCCTGTGCAGTAACGTATCCCTAAGACGCCAGACCCCCCTCGGACGAGCCACTGGAGGTAGACGGAAGGTGCCCTCCACCGGTGCATGGTCGGAGAGAGAGAGGACCCCCATGTCGGCATTCGAGGCCAGTTCGAACATCGGGCCCGTCACTAGAAGATGATCCAGCCTCGCGTAGGACTTGTGGGGATGGGAGAAATAGGAGTATGCGCGAGTCGCGGGGTGGAGGCGGCGCCACATGTCGTGCATATCGAGCTCCTCCAGTCGGGTACGAACCGAGCCCGAAAGCTCTCCCAACTGGTGGCGCCGCTGCACCGACCTGTCCAGAGTCGCATCAAAAACCACATTCAAGTCCTCCCCCAGTACAATGTGCCTGTCAGGAGTGGATGCTACGTCTTCCAGCGCCCTGTGCAGAAATTGGTCCTGACGGTCATTGGGGCTGTATATGGAGCCTACAGTAATCGCCAAGCCCCCCACCTTGATCCTATATGCCAGGAGTCTCCCCTTCTGCTCCGCTACCTTCTGCAAGACCTCCCCCTTGAACCCTCTCGAGAACAGAAGCGCCACACCTGCTGTTTTAGAGGCACTGGAAGAAAAGAGTTGCGTGGGGAACTTAGGGGTGCGCATTCTGGAACAGTCCTTGGCCAGCAGGTGGGTCTCCTGCAGTAGGCAGAGGTCGGCCTGGGAGTTCTCTAACAGGGACAGGACAGCTCGCCGTTTAACCGGATTATTCAGCCCCTTCACATTCAGAGTTACAACTTTAAGGGCCATCACGGAGGGGGATACCAGAAACGCACATGAAGGCGGGCAAGGCCCACCGGGCAAAACTCAAAGGCCACAGCAAGAAACAGCATCTCACAGCGAAAGCAAACCTCCCAACGGCACAGTACAGTCCCCGAACCCCAAAACACCCCAACTGTGTGAACTCCCCCCTCCCCCCAGAACCCCTCACACCCAGCCCCACACCCCCCCCAACCCCCCTCCTCCCAGAGAACCCCCAAACTCGAAACTTCCCCCAGCAACTCCCCTTCCCCCCCCCCGCTCCCCAAACCATTCAAAAGTGTCATTGTCCCAGTCCGGTCCTTATCGGACAAGGCCGTGGAAAGTCGATCAAGTGGACGTCCAGCCACCACCACCAGCACCCTCGCCCCCCCTACCCCTAGAACCCCCGCAGCTGCAATGATGTAAAGCTAATGTTGACTCCCCCCGGAGTAATTTCAGGCCGTCATGGCCACATCGCCGTTCGTCATCGCCCTGGAGGCCTCCTGGATGGCGCTCGACATGTCCGCCCGAATCGTGGGCGAGTCAGGCCTCGCGGGCGGCGGGGATCGCCTCTCTCCGACCTGTTGTCAGCCGTCTCGTGCGCTCCGCCTGCGGCGAGGCGTCGGTGTGTCCGTGTCCGAAGCCGTGATCCCCAATACTCCGCAGACATCCTGGAGGGACCGAAGCTGATGCAATGTTCCATTCCACCGGAAAATCAATCGGAAGGGGTGCCCCCACGAATACTGCGTTTCGTGTTCCCTAAGGAAGTCCGTGGCAATCTTAAATGTTTTCCTCTTCTGTAACGTGATCTTGGATAAGTCCTGATATAGAGCCACCGGGTGATCTCTGAAGCAGAAAGGCTGCTGCCGCCGCGCCTCGCGGAGAATCCGCTCCTTCAAGGGGAAGTCCGGCAAAAAGGCCAATATGTCCGGGGGGGGCGCCGAGGCCCTGCGAGGACGGCCAACCCTGTGCGCCCTGTCGATACGTATTTGGAAGTCCTCAGACTCCCCCAGGATTTCGCGGAACAGGTCTCCCAGGTAGGTGGCCACGTCCTCACCCTCTTCGTTGGACGGACACCCCGGACCCTGATGTTGTTCCGCCTGGACCGGTTTTCAAGGTCCTCGGCGTGGGCCTGTAACTCGATCTGTTGTTCCCGCAGCCGTAGGACCTCTTGCTGCAAGTGGGTGATCTCCTCGTCCCTAGAATGACCAGCCGCCTCCACAGTGTTAACTCGCTCCCCCAGGGAGTCCACTTCTCTTCGGACTTCCCGGACCTCACCAGCCACCTCCTGCTTCAAAGTCTGAAAATCCTCCCTCAAGGAGCTAAACAGGGACTCCAGGAACGACCGGGTCACTGGGGGCTCTCCGCCGTCGGCGCCCCTGGAGGTGGCCGGGGAGCTCGGGGCAGGTGGGGCCCCGCCGTTGCGCAGGGCACCGCGTCCCAACATGTCCGGCAAAGTCCGATCGCCTCTCCTCTGCCCCCTGGCATTCGACATCTTGGAGAGGTGGGGATCGCCGACGTCCACAGCTCGGCGAGTAGGCCGGGGCAATTGAGCAGCAGAAGCTGGCCGGTCCCTCAGTCGCTAGTAAGGGAGCACTGCAGTCCAAAGGCCCCGGTCGAGGCCGGGCAGCCGCTCCGAGTCCTTCAAAATGGCCGCCCGTTGCAGGCAATGGGGCCAACGCCCAGGAATCGAGGCCGACCCCCGTCACGGGTCCACATGCAGGGTGCACAGTCAAAGGGCAGGCTCGCAGGGCGCGAGGCAACCAGGGCCAGCTCGCCGGGATGTGCAAGCAGGCCGGAAGCACGACCTCACACCGTTGCGGCCAGGGGGGGAACCGGAGCAGCCACGTGGGGTAGGCCTTCTCGGGCCCCGGTCTTGCGTAGTCGCCGTAGGTCGGCCACGCATCCGCGGCCACCGTCTATTCAGCTCCGCTCCGTCAACGAAGGTCGTTTCGGCACCCACCCAGGCGCCGTGTCACCGGCACACCGGCAGGCCACTCGCAGTCGCTGGATCACCTCGCCAGAATACAAAGCTTTAGGGTCTCGCGGCTCTCGGGCCTCCCGTAGGTCTCTCAGCGGGCACCGCCTCGGTCGGCGCCCGAGCGGAACCACCGCCGCGGCGGGACAACTGGGGCTCACCGACTGCTCTGCACCACCACGGGGATCATCAGATGTGGTAGCCGCCTGATCTGGGGGAGATCAGCGGCTGTAAGCGGTGCAGGGTTTCCAGGGGCCCGGGAGCTCTCGGCAAGTGCGTCCTCTCAGCCAGCCATCTTGGCCACGCCCCCCCAATTAAAATTTTTAAACCAAGATTGCACTATGAAGCCATTGATCAGACATGAAAGTGCGGTGCTTGATGGGACATAAAACACTCAATATTGCAGATAACATTTCCAAAGCAATACACAGCGTCTCAGAACATTAACAAAACGTCCCGCAAAACCTCAGCCCTCTACCCCGTGTCTACTAAGATAAAATATTTTAGGGCTGGGAAATTTCAGTACTAATGTAGATCATAACATGGTCATGGAGTGGTAGTGGAATGCTTGCACTCAATCACAAAGCTGCGATTGCAATTAGGGATAAGCCAGGCTGCATGAAGAAATTTGGTCACCACAGCAACAACCACTTCTCTAGAGTCTGATCGTAGAACTCTTAATGCACCTGGATATTGGCTAAGACCCAGGAGCTTGCATACTGGCTCGCGCCATTTCCCCAGTGGGCGTGCATAGACATTACAGAATGAAGCAAAATGATTTAGGGATTCATCTTCCGATTTGCAAGAGGGGCACTTCCTAGAACTAAAGTACTTCTCCCTCCATTTTATACAAGCACTGTTTACAGGCAAAATGCCAATGGAATAATCTTGTGGTCTAAAGAAATGTCTGTCATACTTTCTGCCTTGACTTTCTTCATTTGTCAAAACCCATAAATACTCCTTGAAGCGTTTTTTAATCAATGAATGTGAGACTAACTTCGCTTCGATGGGGGTTTCCCACAAGGGCGGCAAGCTAATCTGGTAGGACATGGATTTAATGAAGGCAAGCCAGGAATCCTCTTAGAGCCGTTAGATCTAAGAAGTGCCTTATTAGCATTAGTCTGTACAACTCCAGCTTGTCAACAGACCAGTGCCTATGTGAATACATAATGGGACTAAGCATCAAGCTAAAATTAATTGGCTAGACGCCAACATCAAGGAATTGAGAGATGTGGGGAGCACTCTGGGAAGGCTTAGTAAGCTCCTGACGAACCTATTTTCCACCTTGAGAAGTTGATCAGCCTTCAAATTACCTCATAACTCTGACCCATACATGGCTGAGCTTTTTTTCTTTTACATTATAAATCTCCACCGTAGGTGCAGTGGGCCTGTGTTTTCTTCTGTATTTTAATCACTGCACTAACCTCCTGATGGAGTTCCACAGTACTCTCACTTATGCGCGCTTCCAGTTCAGCTTAATCGTCAGACAAACCCCTAAAGAAATGAATTCCTGCCCTTGTCCAAAGGGACCCCCTGAACCTGACTGTTCACCCTCACTGTTTTGTAGAGGATAAAGAAGACCATGAACTTGGCTTTGTTATTGTTGAGTTCAAGACCCCTGCCTCTGGAAAAAAGTGGTCGACCATCGCCTGCAGATCACACTGTGTTTTTGATATTAATATCATGTCGTCTGCAAAAAGCATGGTGGCGACTTTACAAAGACACAGTTTTGGGGCTGTGCCAATTCAATGAAGAGACTCCCACAAATCCTGTGTGTGCTTTTTATGGCATACACACATGTCGAACATTGACTGTCGCAATATATTACTTATAATGTATGTGGTGCCGTGTTAAAAACATGCTAACATGGCTAAATAAAAGGTTGGCATGACAACTATGGAAATACATTCTGCGAGGTATGCATTAACATTTGCAACTGATGGGAGAAGTGTCTGTACCCGACGAAATGGTCAGATTGGTTTCAACCAGACTCATCAGACTGTGGAGAAAAAGGATGCTAGACCTGCCTCTTCCATTGCAGCCCGGTAAGTGCAACTGCACAGATCATGGACCAGGGTGGTGAGATTTCTTCTGTACCAGTGAAGAGCTGTGCAGATAGCTTTGTTATCACTACATCTGGAGTCTGCAACATATTTCAAGCTTCGATCTGATTAGGTGTAAAAGATAATGACGAGTGGGAGAATATCATTTTCTCCCCAAAAAAAACTGTTAGTTCACTAAACAAAAGGACAGTCGCTGTTGATGAGGGATATACTTTCCTTTTAACCAGTTCTTCTGATATTCATTCTTGTTAAAATTAAATACATCTTTTGAGGTAAACAAATGTATTGAAGATTTATACTCATATAATCTTTAGAAGTGTGGCTCAATGATTAGAGCGGCAGACCCTGATGCAGAGGTCTAGTCCGGGACCAGGGTTCAATTCCCCGCCTTGGTGGGTCTTGAGCTCAAAATTCCACGGACCTGATAATTCTCGCCTCAGTGCCTCTTCCAATCATGGAGTCCCACTCTGCAACTCTGGGCAATAGCTTGCTTAATCTCCACAACGGCCCCCACAACGCTAAGGATGCCTGGCCTCCACCTTGGGGGTGCCCAGGAGGGGACGCCTCACAGGGAAAGCCAGGATGGGTTCCACAGTGGTATTCGTACAGGCGCCTTGAGACCCTTGCGGGTGAGTAGTGCGCTATACAAGTATCAATTAACATTATCAATTAACATCATCACGAGGGTAATATTTAATCATGTTTCTACAAGAAATTCTAGACATGAAATATTCTAAGTACATCATGCAAAGTAAAATGAAAATGATTTGAACAAGAACCTCCTAAGCAACTTGTACATTAACGAAGTACAAACTGATTCTGCACCCTCAGTTATTGATAAACTATGGAAACCGAGGTAACTAACATTTCCCATTTTATGGCAAATGCCATTTTACTGTTACATTTATTTTCCTCCCTCATTTCCTGCTCTAAGTCTCTCTGCAGTTTTATTGTAGCCCAAATCATTTTTTCCATTATAGGAAACAAGTTAGATTTTATCTACTGTTCATCCCATCGGAAAAGTGTATTGTAAACGATCTACCCAATAACTTTCTTGCTGGAGTATATTCCTATGCATGTCACCTTCCCTCTTGCGAGTTGCCACAATTTCACAAATTTGAAATCGCATTTTATGACACAATATGACTAGCTTCAACAATGTACGTGCAACATTTAATTCCAGATCTGTATTGATAATGCTTGACTTACGTTCTTTGAGTATAAGTTCCAACGTTCTTCAGTGTTGGCCAACATAAACCATGCCACACCAGCATTTCAGCATATAAACGATATTTTAGAGCAAGTACCAAACTATTCATAAAGATCTTTTTCACTGTTTTCGGATGTGTGAAAATGAAGGTCTTCTTTCATTCTTTACAGTTTACGCACCACAGTCTGCTACTTGAGTCAAAAGTTCTCTGAAATCCCTTTCATGAATAAATACATTTTTTCTGCAAATCTGAATCGAAGAGCAACTTTTAACAAGGGTGAAAGAAATGTGTAATATGCTTTCATCTTTACCAGAAAGTACGAAAATATCAGGTTTAAGCAGGGTTTCCAGAGTTCAGAGTATAAGAGAAATCTCTGAATATAAGCACTAATGAGCATATGCATCAAGGTAGGATTTTGCGAGCCCTTAATTGTGATTATTAAGGAATGCAGTTAAGGACTTGCAAAAGCATATGCATGTAGGAATCACTATAAAAATAGCGATTCCTAAACATTCCTTAATTGTGGCTCACAAATTGCGAGTCGCAATTAAGGAATGGCTTCCCATTCATTCCTATGGACCTACCTGCCCATAGGAATGAATGGGAAATTGCATGCGCAATTTGCGAGTACCAATTGGTACTCGTAAATTGCGCATGCAATTTCAAGGGTGCAAGGGTGTCAAAAGGACACCCTGTTGCACCCCTGAAATTGTACTGTGCACCCATGGTGCGCACACACATGCCCCAAGGGCATGTGTGTGTATAACATGAAACTTTGAAAAATGCACTTTAGTGCATTTTTCAAAGTTTTTGCAAATTACCGACCAGTTTTATTTTACGGTAATTTGCGACCCCATATAAAGAAAATGACTATTTGAAAGTGCTTCAAGCATTACATTTGAGGAATCGCAAATTGCGATTCCTTAAATGCATTCACAATTTGGGAAATAGCAAAAAAATTGTGAGTACCGAAATTGCGCATCCCAAAACGTTTCATGCATCGCAAAAGACCATTTTGCGATCGCAAACAGCCGATTTTTGTGAATCGCACTGTTTGCGATCGAAAAATCCCTAAATGCATGTGCCCCTAAGAGTGGTTGATTGAACTGTCATAAATGTGGCTCTTTCCATAACGGACCTGATTGTTTGCTTGTTTTCTTTCTGTAGAATGATCATCCCAAACGAATCTCCTTCTGAAACTAAATTTAATCAGTCACAGATTCGACCAGCCACTTCTTTATCAGAGAACTTCCATATAAAACCCCTAAAAGTTGTCCGAGGCTTTTATCACTGTAATCAAGCAATTTTAAAGATATTAGGAATTTGTCCTACCTCAAACTCGATTTTCTGAAAAGTAGGACCTAGGGCCAGATGTAAGTCGCCGAATACCGGTCGGTAACGGCCGATTTCGGCCGTTACCGACCGGTATTTGAGATTTGACATGTAGGGGGCCTCATATTTACAGAATCGGTATATTTACCGATTCAGTAAATTTACAGAATCTGTAAAATACCGAATCGGTAAATATACAGATTCTGTAAATCCATATGTAGGTGGCACTGTAATCAGTGCCACAGGCCCTTACCGAATCGTTATTTACCATGGAATACTATTCTATGGTAAATAACGAATTCCAGTGTACATGCACATCTGTGCATGTACACCTGTGCCATGTGGCACACAGACATGCCCTAAGGGCATGTATGTGTGTCACATGGCACACAAGCCAGAAACAGGGGTGAAACAGGGTGTCAAAGTGACACCCTGTCCCCCTTGTAAAATCGGTGAATTTACCGATTCGGTAATTACCGAATCTGTATTTGCTATGGAATCCTATGGGCGTCAAGGCCCATAGGAATCAATGGCAAATACAGATTCGGTAATTACCGAATCAGTAATTACTGAATCGTACTGATTCGGTATTTTTACCGAATATTTTACCTACATAGCAGTTACCGAATAGTAAATACTGAATCGGTAAAATTCGGTATTTACCATTCGGTAATTTGCTATTACCTACATCTGGGCCTCAATGCCCTCGGATGCTTAATGATAATATTCCACACAACATGATTTTTTTGAAGAATGTTACATTTTAACAATACTTAATCTGAAAAGAAGGTGCTCATTAACCCTTTTGATGCTGATGACGAGCTCAGCTCGTCATCACCCACGGGTGTCGTGTGCTGATGACGAGCTGAGCTCGTCATGGTGCCACTAAAATGGCATTTTCCAGCACAGGGGGGGAAAACGCCCAGCAGCCATGTGGTTAAAGAGATATGAGGAAAACAACCAGTGATGTTTCGGCTAAAACATGTTTCGTGAAGACCGTTATAGCCATTGAGTTTTCTATGTGTTATGTATGAATCAGTTTGATTGTTTGTTTTAAATATTTTGCATACACATATCCCAATCTGGGCAGTCTGGGTGAAAAATTAGACCAGGTGATTGCCAGTTGGCACAGTATAAAAATATATCAGTCAATGTATATCCGTCCATGTCTGTACTTCAATATCTGTCTTTATGTTGCTGTAAATACATAGGCAAAAACAACAGTTGATGGACAGAATGCAGAACAATGTCATACATTCATCCCAGTACAGAGATCTGGGCCTAAATCCGTTGTTTATTTGCACTCCACACCACCCCAGTTCAGACATGGCCATATGCAAATCAGCCTTGACCCTGTGCCTCATGGGAACAGTCCAGCCCGAACTGCCAAGCCATGTCTTTCCTGGACCGGAATCAAGCATCCTAGGACCGGTTTCTGGCTATCAGCCGTCTTCAGCCAGGATAGCTTGACTCCAGTGGTGTGGAGAGCATGGGACTCACGTCTGAGCATACCCATTCCACTCGGGGTGACAAAGGCAAAAACAACAGTTGATGGACAGAATGCAGAACAATGTCATACATTTGCCCCAGTACAGAGATCTGGGCCTAAATCCATCGTTTTTTTGCACTCAAATACATAGCCTCCAATAGCCTTGGAGATATTAGTGGCCAATTAGGCAGCTATGTAGCAGGCTGCTCCCTGCATGAAAAGTGAAGAAGGCCATCCTGTAAAGTGTTGAATTTCATGCTGAGCTCTACCGTATGATGTTGTGCCATGGAAAACCGCAAAACGTAAAGATCCCAAAACAAACGGGTTACTGTGTTAAAACCCTGACCAAGCTGCCAAGCTCTGGAACTCGATTCCTGCAAGAGTCAGAGTAATTGGCAATCACCTGGAATTTAGAGAGCTTGAAAAAGTTTTATCTTCTCATCCACATAATTCCATGATACCAGTTATAGAAAAGTATCTGTACTATACATCTATAGTACTGTATATCACAAAAGAAGAGGGGGGATGATGAATCATGACATCCTTCGGGGTGTGTGAGGTGTGTCTTTTAAACAACAGGCCTTGGCAGTAGCAGGTACCTGTTTTAATGTTATAAAGGGCTTAAGGAATTTTTTTGATTTGCTCCCACTATCAGCCAGAAAAATGGTAGCAGTCGCCCTTATAACATCAAGACTTGACTACTGCACCAGCCTGTATGCTGGAACGGACAAGGTAGTCATACCCAAGTTGCAGATTGTACAGCATGCAGCGGCCAGGCTTGTGCTGTAGTGGTCTAGGAAATCTTCCGCTTTAGCTGCATTGGACACTCTGCACTGGCTACCAATTCATAAACGGGTACTGTTCAAAGTCATAGAGATAACCTTTAGGGCTTTTCACTTATGAGGACCAAAGTACCTACAAAAGAGGTTCTTGCGTTATCAGCCATTATGCAACCTTAGATTCTCTAATGCAAATTTGTTGGCCATCCTACCTTTAGACTCATCTCGAAGGGAGGGAAATCCCTGGCAGTTCTAGGATCCAAGGCATGGAATAAACTTCCCCCTCATCTCCGTGCCATGGCCTTGGAATCAGAGTTCAGGAAAGCAGTGAAGACATGGATTTTTAGCCTTCCTGATACGTGCTGTAAAGCTTTAATATGAGTACCCTGGCCTTACTAATGATAGCAGCCTAACCAGACTTTTCATCTCTTCTGATCTTTCAGTGCCAAGATGCTCCTTGGAGTGACAGCCACGCTCTATAAAACCTATTTACATTACATCAAGAGACAAGACTTGCGCTTGCCTCTAACACATTGGGTTTAAGCCTAGGACCCCACTCCATTTATTCCTGTTTCTTCTTCTTACTCTTGCTTTGGGTGACTGTGCACCCTACCATGGAAAAGTTACCCCCATTTGAATTGAGTGTCCTCTCACACTGAAACACCTTAGGATTGTATGCACTGAAGTGTGGCATAGCATTTTTTAAGTAAATGTTTTAACCTTACGCACCTCACTCACCCAGGCTGAACTACATCCAATACCCCATCAACCAGTACAATTTGACAAAACGCTATTACCTAATTTACAGCTTTGGCCAAAATAATGACCATATTTACATAAGCCACTTCCTAGGAACACTAACTGGTTCCCTACAACCATTTGATCACCAACACCTCAGAGTTATACTAAATACAAAACGTATAGCGCTGGCTAAAGTAGTAGAACATTTCAAATACTCCATTCGGTCATACCCACTTCAATTTGAAAACAGTCAGGTGGATAAAACCACATGGGCAGATAATTCACAATCATCACCAAGTGTTGTGGAAATATGAAATGTGATGTAACATGGGAGGCTAGAATTCGCTTCTAAACAGCAATCCCACGGAGCACAGTGCTATGATTAAAGTAACTGGTGATTACAAAGCCAGGACTTGCTCACATAAAGGAAGTGAAACAATAGAAGCAAGTATAGGTCAAATCAACTGTTTACCTAAATTACCACATCCCCCAAAGTTGTCTTGGTGGCTGATAGTTCTTACTCTAAGAAGGTTTGGCTAAGACGAGCTCTACACAATAACAATTTGTTGGGCAGAGGCTCCAATTATTTAGCCACCAAGGATATACCCCCAGAAAAATCCCAAAACACAAGCATAAAGACACCAAGAAAACGGACTGAAAATAAACCTCACTTAGCAGGAATTCAGACTTGTTGAGAATAGAAAGTTCCAAGTAGTGCAACGGGAAGTACCATCCCCAAACAATTCTACCTCAAAGGAGAAACAAGACTTAGTAAAACAAATGAACGTGTGCAAAGAGGCGGTGCTTCATAGTGTGGCCATGAAACGCAACTTTTAGTCCCAACTATATTTTTAATCCAGGTACTAGACTTGTCCAATGTTGTTTGTTCAGGAACTTTTTGGAAGGAAAAACAGGGGTACATTTTAGCCAGATCTCTCTGGCCTGGTATTTATCTGCAAGTACCTGCTCATTCTAAAGTATGCTTCCCATGCCATTTGACTGACACAGGGAGGGAACACTTAGGACTTTTAAAAGCTACACCCATAACAGACAGTCTACTCCTAACATATTGGGATGTACGGATTCCATACCTTGGACATTTCTTTTTTCCTTCTGAGGAGGACAAACATAGTCAAGTGTCAGGAATGTAAAGACAGACTTTGCTATGCAATTTATGATTCCTAGAGCAGCATTAATATGTAAGGCATCTCTTTTCTGTCTGCAAATGTGTAGCACCTTGGGTATTAAAAACATTCTGCTGGCATTCTACCACACTCAAACTGACCACGTAGAAGCACAAAACAACCAGATTAGCAATAACACATTGTGAATAATTAAGTCGACGGAAAAAAATAGACACTTTGATACAGCTACTGATTTCTCAATAAGCCGCCCCTAAAAGCTTCAGTGTTTTCAGCCCTCATGCAAATTTATCTATTTTTTAGAACACATCAAAAAAATTGATGCCAATACTTAGGCGACATATTTGCAATATGGACTGACAAATTGAGATTCAAGTATTTACCGAATTTCTAGCAACAACGCCTCACTTTATGGGACTTAATATAATGATTGGAAAGCCCGGTATAAAGTTCTTGGGGTCATATTATCAAGAAAGGGCAATACATTATCGCCACTTTTATCGGCAGGAAACTGCTGCTAAAGCGGCAATAATGGGCTTGATAATATGCCCTTGTGAATTCCCATAGAAGCCCAGGTTAACACCAGAACCTGGGCTTCTATGGTACTATACCTGGATATTCCATTAAACACATGTACATACCCATGCCAGAGTCGTATTAAAATAACCCCATATAAACCATATGATAACAGGTGAGTATCTCACTATTTGGACTTGCATGATATGTAATTCTTAAAACAGTAATCTATCTAATAAAATGCCCCTATGTCAAAATATATGTTGGATAAACACCAAGAAAATGTTAAATATATACTGGGAGCATAAATCAATGATTTTGAACTGCTGTACAACATCTAACCTGGTGAAACGTTGGCTAGATAATAACAAACACATTTCACAAATGCAAGAACAAATATGTGAGAAAATACTTAAGCCGCTATGTTGTGGCACCATACAGCTAATGCTTCTCTGGATAGAACGTTGGAACTCCTTAGAACCAAATGGTTTTAATAATACGGATCAAATCTTGTGTTTCCATTGGTGATAAACTACAAGTACCATAACACCCAGTGCTTTTGGATTCCAAATAAACTACCTTTTGCAATGCTCGACCTAACACATATACTAAATTGCAACGGAATAATTATTTGTATCTTTCAATTCTTCGAAAAATAAAGCAGAATGATGAAACAAGTGTATTGGATTCCAGGTCCCATGTCGTTTGTAACTACTCTACTGGTTCGAGTTTTAAAACCCACCCACGCTTAAGAGTTTAGTACAATAATGGCGTAGAGCAGCAGAATCCTGTACTGGTTTACTCAAAAATATGAGAAATGAATGGCTCCTTATGTAAACAATGAAAAGGCTTTTATTTCTCAAAAATGATACCAACAACGGAGTGTCCTATTTATAAACCAATTATTTGTCAATCAATCGTTTATGCTAAATGAAAATATAGTGCCAAACAAAAAATTTATGAACTTAAACAAAACCTTGAAATTCATTTCATGTAACCACATGCCTCATTCCCGAAGTATAAAATAACTGTGTGAATAAAATATTTGTTTATATTTTTCCGGTTAAAAGCCACAAACATAAGGAATTTCTCAGAATAAGGGTTTCCTCCGAGAGGGCTAAATAAATGTGCATTGTGAATCATCAGAAATACTTTACAAATTAAAAAAAGAAACTCAATAAGGAAATGCTGTAAACAGAGTTAACCTTCCCTTTATTTCCAGTGTGCACCACCCCAAGAAAAGAAAAATATTGATATAAATAGAGCATTTGTACAATGGCTTGAGGGATCATGGGCCATAAGAAAGGGAGCACCTTGAAATATATAAACTACTAAAGTAGGGCAGAATATAACTATATATCCCAGGACACATAAGGCCTGATTTAGAGTATGGAGGACGGGTTACACTGTCACAAGCGTGATGTATATCCCATCCAAAAAATTAGAAGTGCAACTTATCCTATGTCACTTGTAATTAGGCAGATGCGATATCCCGTCATGTTTGTGATGGAGTAACCAGTCCGCCAAACTCTAACTCAGGCACTGAGGGGCCCATTAGCATGGCTGGCGGACTTTAGTCTACCCACCACCCTAGCGGTGCTGGGACCGGCAGCCAGCGGTGCGGAGGCCCCGCACTGCCAATCACGATGCGACCACCACAGTGGCAGTCGCATTCCGCACCTTTGACATTGCGGTGGGTGCAGCTATAAGCAGCACTCGAAGCAATGTCAAAGAGGCATATTTTGCATTGCCTTGCAGAACGAGCCAGGCAACCACGTGGTGCCTGCTACCTTGTGCATGGCAATCCCGCTATGCAACACTTTCCCTATGGTTGCAATTACTGGAGTGGGAATAATAAGTTTAACCCCTCCGTAATCCAACACTTTCCCTACTGTTGCACTGTGGTGAGGTGAGTGAGAATAGCAATGTTATCCCCTAAGCTATCCAACTTTTTCCCTACTCTTATAGTTAATGTAGTGTAAAATCTTTTTTTACAAATAAATATAAATTTAAATAATTTAAATTATTAAATATATATGTTTTTTTAATATTTATATTACAGTATATATATAAACTCCACAAACGCCACTTCCAGACCCACCCAGGACCGGCGAGGCAAGCAAAGTAGTAGTAGTAATATATATATATATACACACACACACACATATATATTACCTACTGGTGGTCGCCAGTAGGCAGTTACAGTAAGGACCTAGTTACCATAGGAAAATAGCAACATTCTATTCCCAATAACTTTCGCGCCCATTGACGAATCTTCGCAAAATTTTCAAAACAAATACTTTGTTGAGATCAGCTCCTATGTTGAAAGTTTTGGGGTGATTCGTCAAGGGGGGGCGAGAAAAAAGGGGGTCCCAAAACGTGTTTTTTATGTTAATTTCCATAGGAAACTTTAGACAAGGCTACAGGTCGAACGGGTGAACGGAATTACCCCCAATTTGGCAGGGAGAAGGGTCTTGGTCTAGAAAGCACGCTTTTGTTTATTTGGTGTAAATCCGTTCAGTAATTTTTGAGAAATATCGAAATTTACAGATGTCGAAATTTGGGAATTCAGTCATTTGATTGGCTTAGGCGTTACGAGCACCAGTTTGCTGCTGATTGTCTGAGAGCGGTGTGAGCGGTTGCAACTAAGAAGTGTTGGCCTCCATTTTGTGATTCAGTTAAAAAGAGTAAGGGGAAAAAGGGCTGAAAAAAGTGGGAAAGAGGAGGGTAAGAGCGCTGTGAGGTCTGTAGGGCGGTTAGGGTGCGCTGTAGAGGGAGTGTGAAGCAAAGTACTCACCCCTACCGGTGTGAAAGTGCTGTTTTGCCCACTGTGAGATGGTACTGAGGTGAGGTGCTGGTACACTCCGGGATGAAAGCTTGCATGTAAACTGTGAGCTGAGTGCTGTAAATTGATGTGCTCTGGGCGCTGTAGCATTCTGGCCGAAGCAAAGTATTTACCCCTACCGGTGTGAAAGTGCTGTTTTGCCTACTGTGAGATGGTGCGGAGGTGAGGGGTCGGTGAACTCAGCTATGAAAGCGTGTGCCTAAACTGTGAGCTGAGTGCTTTTGTAGCATACTTGCAGAAAGTATTTACTCTTACAGGTGTGAAAGTGCTGTTTTGCCTAGAGTGAGATGGTGTTGAGGTGAGGTATTGGTAAAGTTGGGGATGAATGCGTGTGCTAAAACTGTGAGCCGGAGTGGAGATGGAGGTACTCCCTTTGACCTGCTGTGAATTGATGTGCTGTTGGCGCTGTAGCTTACTGGCCGGAGTGAAGTAGTTACCCCTACCGGTGTGAACTGTGAGATGGTGGTGAGGTGAGGTGCCGGTACACTTGGGGATGAAAGCGTATGCCTTAACTGTGATCCGAGTGATCTGTAGCATACTGGCCAAAGCAAAGTATTTACCCCTACTGGTGTGAAAGCGCTGTTTTGCCCACTGTGAGATGGTGCTGAGGTGCGGGCCTCGTGAACTCTCGATGAAAGCGTGTGCCTAAACTGTGAGCTGAGTGCTCTGTAGCATCTTGGCAGAAGCGAAGTATTTACCCTTATCGGTGTGAAAGTCCTGTTTTGCGTAGAGTGAGATGGTGTTGAGGTGAGGTATCAGTAAAGTCGGGGATGAAAGTTTGTGCTTAAACTGTGAACTGAGTGCTGTAAACTGATGTGCTGTGGGCGCTGTAGCATACTGGCGGAAGTGAAGTATTTACTCCTACCAGTGTGAAAGTGCTGTTTTGCCTACTGTGAGATGGTGGTGAGATGAGGTGCCGGTACACCTGGGGATGAAAGCGTATGCCTAAACTGTGAGCTGAGTGGTCTCGAGCATACTGGCAGAACCAAGTTATTTACTGTTACCGGTGTGAAAGTGCTGTTTTGTCTAGAGTGAGATGGTGCAGAGGTGAGGTACCGTTAAACTCTGGGATGAAACTATGCACCTAAACTGTGAGCTGGGTGCTGTAAACTGATGTGCTCTGGGCGGTGTAGCAAACTGGCTGTTGTAGCATATGTGTGCAGGTTGTGTTAGTATGCGTTGAGAGCATAGCGGGAGTGGGAAGCAATGTACTCACTGGTACCGGTCTCAAGAGTCGAGGATGAAACAGTGAGTGTAAGTCGTGAGTTTATTGTTGTAAAGTGATGTGCTGTGGGTGCTGTAGGATACTGGCCGCTGTAGCATACCTGTGTAAGTAGTGTTAGAGTGCGTTTATAATATACAGGGAGTGGAAAGCGAACTAGTCACCCCTACCGGTCTGTAGACTCGAATGAAGTGTTTTAGGAAGCAGGAATAAAGAAATAATCATGAAGAATATAATGTAGAATGTTGCAATGCCACAGAATAAAAATGGTGAAATGAGATGTGTCTAAGAAAGTGGGTGTGTGTAATAAAGGCATGGAGTTTGGAAATTATATAGAAAGTGTCTTTATTTAAGTGCCATTATTGGACCCACTGGTGCAAGAGCTAGGGCATCCAGCTGATGCAAAGTTGAAGCACTTCTGTTGTATTCAAACGTAAGCTCCTACATCAGTGAATTGTATATTACATGTTACAGTTGCATGTGACATAAACAATAGCTATTACACTTGAATGACACTACATTCTATAAGGAAAATAAAGGTAGGATATGATTAGCACATGTATCCTTTAAGAAAAAAAGAAATAAAAAATAAATTGCAAAATGTAATTAACAAACTTTTTAGGTACATTGGAAGTGCTTTTTTGTTACACAAAATTATCAACAGTAGAATAGTCAGCAATCTGTTGTACAGTAGATTCAATGTGGTGCGTGTCAGAATTGGTACTAGTTCTACCCACATTGAAACTTTGAGGATGAATACAAACATTGCGCTTCGGAGAAGCACATTCGGTACCTTTGTAGTGAAACTATACATTATTGTCTTCAGCTGTTTCAAAAAAACAATCTTGTGTGGTGAGCTAAGGCATCGAGCTGAGACAAGCTCCAAACGCTTCTGCTGTAGTCAAATCGAAGCTCCTGCATCAGTGAATTGCACATTATATGTTAGAGTTCTATGTGACCTACACAATAGCTATTAGACATGGATGAATAAATTGTATAATGAAAATAAAGGTAGTTTACGATTACTACACTGCGCCAACCAGTTGCTAAACAAAGTCGTCTTTATTTAATTTTTATTGTGAGGTTCTGAGCAGAAGTTGACTTTGAGTAAATTTGTGTGACAGGGCTTTGTGAATAACAGGGAGGCAGAGAGGTGTGTGCACAAAGAATAGACGTGGTTTCAAAATGGGTGTCGGGTATAGGCTAATTCAGGAAGCAAATAACGTTTTTGCATGGGCCATACATCACCGATTCCTGGTTAAAGTGGAGACGTAAGGGGCAATAATGAAGATAGAGTTTAAATGTCTAAGTAAACTTAGAAAGTTGTTATATGAAAGTAGTAGGATTGAAGTGTATTATAATTCATTTAAATGAAAAAGTAAAAAAAGATGGGAAAAAATCCATTCAAGAATAACATGAGTTTCTTACAAGTCTTTGAGATTCCAGGCCAGAAGTTCTTCAGCGGCTTGAGATGCGTAATGTTCCAAGAGGCAATTGTTGCCATCGTCTGAGAAAAGCGAAATGATCCAATTCATATCTTCGAAGGGACAGTAATGTTCCTCGAATGTTGGAGCAGCAATTTGAATTGGCAGGCAATCTGCGATGTTGTGAAAGGTTGCTCGTTGTAGGAGATCTTTTGCGGCTGCGCAGTAATCCCATTCCGCTGCAATTCCTTTTTGCATTGCTTTTGACATTGCTCCACTGCCACAACAATCTCGTTCATGGTTTTCAAGATATTGCATTACCTGCTGGATATCGGGAGCAATTTTTGGGATGTTGGCAAGGCATACATCCATTCGCCAGTCAAATGGGCAAGTTTTGCAATTAAACAATGGTTGTACGCATAGTGCATAAGTGTAGATAAATGTTATGTTGTAGCTAGCTCCAATAATAAATAGAGGCAGGTAGCCGAAAAGTTTTTCAGTTTTTTACAATATTGATGTAGCTTGTCTTAGAGGCATATTCTGTCGGACATAGTTGTTACCACAGAGAGCGTAGCCTTTTCTAGAATTAGAATTAGTAGTGGGATGGCCGCAAAGAGAGCGAGAATTGTGAGCACTGTTCCTGTTATTCCAGAGATAGTCGAATTAATGTAGTCTACTATTAAAGGAAAAACAGTTTGAAAGTGTGTTAGAAGGCTGTAGGAGAGTGTGTTAAAAAAGTGTGCCAGACTTTGAGTGTGATATGTGTTGTATATTGTGTAACAATTCACAAAGTGTAATGGGCTTTTAGTTTGGTTTGTTTCTTGAAATCTGTTTTCAAACTAAGAATTGAAGGCCAAGTTGACGTTTGGGAGTTACTTTGTGTAGGTGGGAATAGACATTGCCACATGAAGTAACTCTGTTTGAAACAGTAAGGACATGCGTTGTGCCAGCTCACATTCCGTAGGAGTGCTTGTTATTGAGAAGCAGATAACTGCCTTTAGAAAGCTGTGTGAATGTTAGTCGGATTGTGGGAGTTGGCGTGCTTTTAAGAAAGGATGAAACTTTGGGGGCTGTAAGCTTAGAAGCGCTGTGTAGTTGGACATTCTTGAATAGTGATGAATGACTGTCATTGTGGTCGCACTTTTCACCTGTGAGAAGATTTTCTGTATGCTCTTTAGGACAGCGATATGTAAATGGGAGAAAACACTGCTTGTGCATAAACGTGCTACCTTATGTAATCACATACAACATTGAAAACAACATGTGCACCTAGCAGACAAAAAGACACGACATACTGTAGGAAACCTGGCTAGCCATGTACACAAACTAAACATGGCATGGCACCTCTGCCTCACAATGCAGAATGCGGGGAGAGATGGGAGCAAAGTATGTGCGAAGGTGGTAATTACCGATTATAAAAGTATACAATGTAAAGTCTTGTGGGGATGTGCCATACACAGTTGAGTATGCAGAGCACAGACTTGTACATGTCAACATACACTGATGGTCTATTGAGTGAAGTGCATAGTGGACACAACCATGATAGTACAGTCAGTAGGGAAGATTACGGAATGGTAGCGAGTATGTGCCCCCACCCTAAATGTTTAAGATAGTGGGCTGTCTCGGCTTATGCAAGGTTAGCCTAGGGGTTTGAAGAGGAGGCACGTTTCTCTGGGTGTGGTTCTCTTCCGGATTGGCGAACGTGTCTGCCCGGTCTGTGCAGCTTACACTGCTACGAGGCTGACGCCGTGAGCAAAGGTGGCTGCGTGAATGATGCTTTCAGCGGGCTGGTATCTAGAAAGTATAATGGCCGCTGCAATGCATATATGCTCCACAGTTAAACTTTAGAAACCGTTGTATGTGAAAGAGGGCATACCACGTGCCGGCGGAAGGTCCTGGGCCGAGGTCTGTGAGATCAGAAGGCTCCTGAGATTAAAGCTGGTTACAGCGACACAGGCACACAGCACCCAGCCTGAGACCAGGGAGCCTGGAGTGCTCTGTATACTACTAGCACAGTAGTCCGACAGGAACCGACAGTGGAACGGTGTCTTGATCCAACAATGGACGATGTTAGAACTGTATCTAAGAGTGGAGATGGAGGTACTCCCTTTGACCAGCTGCAACCAACTCTACGTCCCAACAGTGGAACAGTGTCTTGATCCCATAATGGACTATGTTAGAACTGTATCTGAGAGTGGAGATGGAGGTAGTCCCTTCGACCAAGTGCAACCAGCTGCAGGTCCCAACAGTGGAACAGTGTCTTGATCCCACAATGGATGATGTTAGAACTGCATCTGAGACTGGAGATGAAGGTACTCCCTTCGACTAGGTGTAAGAAAGTCTAGGTCCCAACAGTGGAACGGTGTCTTGATCCAATAATGGACGATGTTAGAACTGTATCTGAGGGTGGAGATGAAGGTACTCCCTACGACCAGCTGCAACCAACTTTAGGTACCAAAAGTGGAACGGTGTCTTGATCCCATAATGGACGATGTTAGAACTGTATCTGAGAGTGGAGATGGAGGAAGTCCCTTCAACCAGGTGCAACCAGCTGTAGGTCCCAACAGTGGAACGGTGTCTTGATCCCACAATGGATGATGTTAGAAGAGCATCTGAGACTGGAGATGAAGGTACTTCCTTCGACTAGGTGTAAGAAACTCTAGGTCCCAACAGTGGAACGCTGTGTTGGTCACACAATGGCCGATGTCTGATATTACCGGTTGCTGGTTTTTCACAGAACTCCCTCTGTTGAGGTACATCAGACTCTGTGCTTCAGTAGTTAACTGCTGCACATGGTTATTGGGCTTAGTTGTAAGCATGGGCGAATTTTGCGAATCTCGCGTTCGCGAATTTTGCGGATTTGCGAACTCGCAATCCGCAAAATCCGCGAATTCTCGTGAATTTGCGGATTTTTTTTTGTGTTCGCGCGGGTTTCTGCCAGTTCGCGAGGGTTTTGTACAATTTCGCAAACGCAAACTTACCTGTCGGGTCGCAAGTTTTGCGAACTTGTTGTTTCTACGTGTCCAGCCTGTTTGGGACACTCTTCTTCATCACTGCCACTCTCTGTCACCACTGCCACTCTCTGACTACTCATGCCACCCTCTGGCCCACCCATGCCACCCTCTGTTTCATCACAGCACCCTCTGGTTGTCCAGTGTACATTATTGTGGCAAAGCAAAGCACACCTTCCCTGCCTCAAGTGACCTGAATTAATTTGGGGCTGATTAATGTGTCACAGAATATTTTTTTAGCTGGCACCTGCTTCCTTAGTGCTTCCTGATTAGTGATCTTTTGCCCTTGCTAAGTGCTTTCATTGTTGCAAAATTAGTTACAACACCTGCCCTGCCCCAACTGACAATAATGAATTAGGGGCCGATTAATGTGTCACTGGATTTGAACTTCCAGCCTGGCTCCTGCTTGTCTCCCTTAGCTGTAATTCAGGACCTTTGTGGCATATGTGTAACTATTCTGAGGGTCAGAGCAGGGTCACATAATAGTTGCAAGTAGGCAACTGAACTCTGGAGGGGCCCCTCAGAAAGCACTACAGGAAATGGCTACTAATGATGAGCTTGAACTTTTGAACCTGGTAAGTAGTTTCAGTTTTGCTAAGATCGTATTTCTGCAATTTAGCGCTTATTCGCGGGGCGCGAAGTTGAACTGGGAGTTGAACTGGGAAGCCGCGAACTCACGCGAACAGTGCGAGCAAGCCATAAAATCCGCTGCTCACGGATTTGCGGATTTTGCGGGAAATTCGCGAATCTCGCGGATTGCGAATTTACCGAAAATCCGCGAGCGGAACAGATTTTCTGCCCATACTTACTTAGTTGACTGCTATTCCTGGAATACACCGCGGTACATCAGGTCAAAATAGTGAAAATGGGTCTTGATTCAATGATTGAGGATGTCAGAAGTTAAAGTTTGCAATGATTTCTGTGTACCCCCTCCAATGAGGTGCAAGCAACTCTAGGTCCCAACAGTGGAACAGTGTCTTGATCACACAATGGACGATGTTAGGACTGTATCTGAAAGTGGAGATGCAGGTACTCCCTTTGACCAGCTGCAACGAACTCTAGGTCCCAACAGTGGAACGGTGTCTTGATCCCACAATGGACGATGTTAGAACTGTATCTGAGAGTGGAGTTGGAGGTAATCCCTTCGACCAGTTGCAATCAGTTGTAGGTCCTAACAGTGGAATGGTGTCCTGATCCCACAATGGATGATGTTAGAACTGCATCTGAGAGTGGAAATGAAGGCAGTCCGTTCGACCAGCTGCAACCAACTCTAGGTCCGAACAGTGGAACGGTGTCACTCTTGATCCCACAATGGACGATGTTAGAAGTGCATCTGAGACTGGAGATGAAGGTACTTCCTTCGACTAGGTGTAAGAAACTCTAGATCCCAACAGTGGAACGCTGTGTTGATCCCGCAATGGACGATGTCCAATATTACCTGCTGCTTGCTTTTTTCAGAAGTTTCTGTGTTGAGGTGCATCACACTCTGTGCTTCCATAGCTAACTCCTGGACACGATTATTGGGTTGACAGTAGTGAACAGTGAAATGGGGTCTTGATTGTATGATTGAGGATGTCATAAGTTAAAGTTTGTGATGATTTCTGTGTACCCTCTGTGATCAGGTGCAACCAACTCCATGCTTTTGAATCGAACGGTACGTGGCGGTGAGGTGCTAATGGCCAGTACATCTGTTTTAGACTGTGGTTCGCAGGGTTCACAATTTAGATTGAGTGGTGATTGTTTAATTACAGAATCCAGTAGTTAAGTAATTAGAACGTCTATTGAAACATACAAAATATTGTTTTATTAGAAAATTGGAATGTTGGGAGCTCCATTGAAAACAATGGAGTAGCTCCGTTCTTATAATGTCGTGTATATGCCTGGAGCTGCAACATTGCAAAGTTTTTTTGTTCACAGCTCTGTCTGTGAACAAATGCTTCAGAGAGGCTGAAGGGAATCCAATTCCCTTGCGCTCTCTTAAGGCTTTGCTTTATTTGTTAGAAAATTGTATCCTCTAGTGGCAGATTGTTCAAATAGCCTTATAGCTCTTTTAGCTGGGCTATAGTGGCTATTAAAGTCTCTGTGCCTTGTTAAAGGCCCTCGCCTTCAGCTTGGGCCTTTAATGCTGGAGAGTGCCTTTAATTGCCAGTATAGCCTGCTACAGTGGGCTATCCGGGTATGGTTTACTTGGTTGAAGAAGTTTTTTTTTTTAGATGAGTTATAGGTTTAGTACAATGACTAAATTCATCTTGCAAGTTGAAAGGAACAGTGAATAGAGTAGACTGTGGACAGATGAAATCCCAATTCGAATTGTTTTGATTTATTTATTGTATGAGTTTTATGTAATTTATGTTATTGTATTTTGTAAAGAGGGACTGAGAAAAATTATTGATGGTTGTGTGTGAGTACTGCCTTAAATTGACATTGCAGACAGTAGTGTTCACAATTCATATTGAGTCGCTATTGTAGATGATGCAGTCCTGTAAGAGAAGAGATTGGTGTAGTTTGCTCTGTCTGCACCACTTATACGCATCATTGCAGGCTACGCACACGTTTTGTTTGCTTTGCGTATTGCAGACTGTAGAACTCAAGTCAATGCCAGGTGGCTGTGGGCCCTTGCTGAACACTCTCTCTGGCCTGTACTGCAGAATTCAGTATTTACATTTGCAATTTAGTCGGTATTGTAGATGATGCAGTCCAGTAGAAAAAAACATTGCTCCAGTGTGTTCTGTCTGCACCACTCGTGCATCATTGCAGACTTTGCACAATTTTTTTTTGCTTCGCGTATTGCAAACTGTAGAGCTCAAGTCAATGCCATGTGGCTGTGTGCCCTTGCTGACTGCTCTCTGTGGCCTACACTGCAGACAGCAGTGTTCATAATTGAGATCGAGTTGCTATTGGAGATGAGGTAGTCCTGTAGGAAAAGACATTGCTGCAGTGCGCACTGTCTGCACCACTCATACCCATCATTGCAGGCTCAGCACACGTTTTCTTTGCTTTGCGTATTGCAAGCTGTAGAGCTCAAGTCAATGCCAAGTGGCTGCCCTTGCTGAACGCTCTCTGTGGCCTGTACTGCAGACTTCAGTTTTCACATTTGACATTGAGTCAGTATTGTAGATGATGCAGTCCTGTAGGAAATGACATTGCTCCAGTGCGCTCTTTCTGCACCACTCATATGCATCATTGCAGGCTCTGCATAATTTTTTTTTCCTTCGCGTATTGCAAACTGTAGAGCTCAAGTCAATGCCATGTGGCTGTGGCCTAATGCTGACTGCTCTTTTAGGCCTATACTACATCCAGCAGTGTTCACAATTGCACATGTGTTTTTGTTGCTTCGCTTACAACACACTGGGCAGCTCAAGTCACCTTAAGTAGGTGTGGGTCGTTGCTGACCTCTCTCTGAGGCCAACACTGCAGACAGCAGTGTTCACAATTCAGATTGAGTTGCTATTGCAGATGATGCAGTGTTGATGGCAACAGATATTGCTCTTAGTACGGCCTGTCTACAGCACACATTATTGCTGGCTGTGCACATGCTGAATGCTTTTGATGTGGCTATGTGAGTGCACTAGAACTGATGGAGTGTTTATGATATAATCTTTTGTGTATTATTTTAGATCTATTAATTGTTTGTTAGTTATACCACAAGTTGTGGTTCTTTTATTATAGTATTATTTCTATATTATTTCACATGCACTGTCCCTACCTTACTGCAGCACCAATCATTGATTCTTTTAATATTGAATCTCTGTGTGTGATGCACTTCTGGATCCACACCAATACCACCCTCAGAGGAACACTCGTCTACAGACCCCCTGCACCTCGGCCTTAGACAGCTCGTCCCCACACCCACCCACGCCGCCGGTCACACGGTGGTCCACGTCTTCTCCACAGGCACCCAAGTTGCCTTCGACCACACCACCGAACTCCACTGGACCGACCACAGCTGCATCCATTTCACTTTCAAGAAACCAACCACGCACCACCGCACCCAACAGCTGCCTCGCCGCTGCTGGAGCAAAGTCACCGAAGACCAGCTGATCTCCTCCCTTGCCAAGAACCCACCCACCAACCCCACCAACCCAGACGCCGCAGCCCGTAACCTCAGACAGTGGATCGACGACTGCGCCAACACCCTCACCCCACTCAAGAAACCCTCCAACAACCACTCCAGCAAGAGAGCCACCTGGTTCAATGACGAGCTCCAGACCTCCAAACGCACATGCCGGAAACTGGAGAAAATATGGCTCCACGAACGCACACCGGACAACCACGCAGCCCACAAGGACGCCACCGCAGACACCACGACCTCATCAGATTAGCCAAGTTATCCACCTTCAAAAACCGCTTGGATAACAACGCTCATGACAGCAAACAGCTCTTCAGCATTGTAAAAGAACTCTCCAACCCCAGCGCCAACGCCAACGACATCCCGCCCTCACAAAAACTTTGCGACTCACTAGCCATTTACTTCCACTGTTGTAGTTGATCGCCGACATCCACGACAGCCTCAACACCATGACCACCCCGACTATACCAGACTCCACCTCCCCTGTGCTGGTAGATGCTAATTAGCGGCTCACAAGGAGTCCAACGGATTCAATTTAAACAACATTGAGCTCACCACAACACACAATCGGGCCACACGATTGATCAGACTACATGTAGAAAAATAGATATTTTTATTCTCATTTTAGCTTTTAGGTTTTTACTGGAGCACTCCTGACATGACGGAGGCTCGGAAAGCGGCATTATTTCGGCCCTGGATTCGACATATTAGCAGTGCGTGATCTCTGATCGAAACTGAGTATTTGTGCCCCGGCGGACCTTGCCTTGGAAATTTGCCCACGAGTTCCTGTGATGAATCCCTGTGATCGTGTGACATCTTGTTTGGCGCACACACACTCTTGACTACTTGCTGGAGACTGGCCTTGTTTGAACGGCGGAGGTATACATACCTGGAATTAGCTCTCCGTGCCTTAGCCATTGTCTGGAAAGGAACCCTTTATCAGGTATACATCTTATGCACTATTGTATCTTTCTCCACTAACGTTGATACCAGGATTTCGGTATTTGAGATATTCCGCTGTTGGCCTAGACCGGCCTAATCTTTAGACTGGCCACTGTTTGACTGTCTTGTTCTACCCGTCAGACCCATGCCCACACCACATATTCAACAAAGCAGACGCAAACATCGCACCCCAACTACGGAAGGTCATCAACATCTCCTTCAAAACAACGACATTCCTGGAAAGCTGGGAGCACGCCGAAATCAACGCCCTCCTCAAGAAGCCCAAAGCGGACCCTAAGATCCTCAAGAACTTCCGGCTCCTCTCCCTGCTCCCGTTCCCGGCAAAGGTCATCGAGAAAATCATCAACAAACAACTGACCCGGCACCTGGAAGACAACAACATCTTGGACCCATCCCAGTTCTGATTCAGACAAAACCGTAGCACCGAGACAGCCCTCTTCGCAGCCACTGACGAAATCAGGGGCCAACTTGACAACGGCGAAACAACAGCCCTCATCCTCCGGGACCTGTCGGCCACCTTCGACGCGGTCTGCCACCGCACTCTAAAGACACGCCTCCTAGAAGCTGGAATCCAAGAGAAGGCACTTGACTGGTCCACGTCCTTCCTCTCCGGCAGAACCAAGAGTGTCCACCTCCCACCCTTCTGATCCGAAGACATCATCTGCGGCATCCCCCAGGGCTCATCCCTCAGCCCGACGCTGTTCAACATCTACATAGTCCCCCTCGCACAAGTGGCCCTCCAGCACGACCTCAACATCATCTCCTACCCCGACAACACCCAGCTCATCCTCTCCCTCACCAAGGACCCTCACACCGCCAAAACCAACCTCCACAAGGGAATGAAGGCCGTCGCCGACTGGATGAGGAGCAGCTGCCTGAAGCTGAACTCGGACAAGACGGAGATACTCATCCTCGGACCCACCCCCTCACCCTGGGACAACGCCTGGTGGCTGACCACACTGGGAACAGCAACAACACCCACCAACCATGCACGCAACCTAGGATTCATCCTCGACTTCTCCCTCTCCATGGCTAAGCAGGTCAGCGCTGTATCCTCCTCCTGCTACAACACCCTCTGCATGCTCCGCAGGATCTACAAGTGGATCCGGACCGAAACAAGAAGAACGGTGACACAGACCCTTGTCAGCAGCAGACTGGACTATGGCAACACACTCTACGCAGGAATCCCAGCCAAACACATACGATGACTACAACGCATCCAAAACGCCTCCTCCCGACTGATCATCAATGTCCCCGCCGCAGCGCATCATCCCCACCTGAGAGACCTTCACTGGCTCCCCTTCGACAAGAGGATCACCTTCAAGCTCCTAACCCACGCACACAAAGCACTCCACAATGCCGGACCAGCCTAACTTAACAGCAGACTCAGCTTCCACACCCACACCCACCAGCTCTGCTCCACCAGCCTCTCCCTCCCCGCTGTCCCCTGCATCCAACGAACGACCTCCGGCGGCAGATCCTTCTCCTACGTCACCAGCAAGACCTGGAACACCCTCCCTACCCACATACGGCAGACCCAAGACCTACTCGTCTTCAGAAGACTCCTCATGACCTGGCTCTTCGAGCAGTAGCAGCACCCCTCCCCTCAGCGCCTTGAAACCCTCACGGGTATGTAGCGCGCCCTACAAGTACTCTGATTGATTGGTTGATTGATTGATTGATTGATGCAATGATTACTGTTGTAGTTGATGCTAGCAGCAACTCTTCCGTGAGGGCTGGTTTACACTCACCCCACTCGCATCCAGCACATGATACTGTCTCTAGGCCGTACTATATTACATTGTGCTGTGGACAGTGTATGCAACCATGTTACCTCTGGTATTGGAGAAAAGTTCGGTAATGTAACTTTTAGGTGTATGGCTATCACAGGTGGAAGGCTACTTTACAGAGCATGAATATTGATGAACATGATGGTTGCATGTTGTGTGTAGTGTAAGATATATGTATATTGCAAAAAGTTTAGAAAAAAGCTCTCTAAGCAGAAGAGGTGTGTTTCATGAAATGCAGTACAGATATTAATTACAATGGGTGGCATTTTCGAACTGTTACAATGGGAAATGTTATGAACTAATTAAATGTTTTTTTATGATCACATGGCAATCGCACAGCTAGTGCGCAATGAGATCGCACCTGATGTGATTTTGAGAAAATATATTTACTATAATTTTAATACAGTTAGAAATATATAACTGTTTAAAATATTTGTAATTATCGCTTGCTCTCATATACACTTTCATGTTTTATAGATATAGTTTTGAGACAAAATAAATGAGGGTATAGTGTATGCAGCATGATACTGTATATCTATGACATAACACAGAGCGTGGCAGTGTGCATTTGTCGCATTTGGAACGCGCAGCGGGTGCCACCCCATACGTACATGATGTAACGCGCAGCTTGGTAGTGCGTACCGGTCGCATCCCATAGTAGCAGCTGGCACGACCTCATACGTACATGTTGTTACGTGGGATGCGGCGTCACAAAACCGTCCGATATGAAATGTGCATCATTTAAATGAGGTGGATAGGATTCGCGTGCTGATCGAGCTTGGTAGACTATCGGTACGGGACTGTAGTTTTCTCCCCCAAAAAATATAATATACATATTATTGGGGAAATATATAAAAACTTACATAATTTTTAAAGTTAACTAAACGGATAATAGAGTTGCAAAATATTAAAAAACAATTAGAGGAAATATAGGTTTTATAAATATAAAAATATGAAATTAACATTTAAAAAACCTTTGAAATTCACTGAAAAAAACAAAGGTTTTAAAGACGTTATAGTTAGGAATTATCATTTAAAAAACCTTAGAAATTCACTGAAAAACCCATAGGTTTCAGGGACGTTATAGTTAGTTGGACATTTGACTCATATAAAACCAGAGAAATTCGCCAGTTATAGTTAGTTGAGCTAACTATAACTCACTCGCCCGCAATGCACTGCTAATGACGTCACTTATTACATTACTCATGACATGGTCAGTGATATCACTCATGACATCTCAAATGACATCACTGATGGTTACAACATGGACGTTACATCGTCCGCGTTGTTACCACGCATGGCATTACATCGCAAGTCATTTCAACGACTTGGGCTAGATGGCGCGCAACATCAGGGAATGAGTTGGATTTTAAATCCAACACATTCCCTGCTGTTGCGCTAACTGTAGTAGGAAACGTAATTTATACTACTCCTATGTCCAGAGCACCATCTAGTGCAAGTCATAGAAACGACTTGCGATGTTAAGCCATGCATGGTAACAATGCGGTCGTTGTAATGACCGCGTTGTTACCCATCGCTTGGTAACACTACGCGTTGTAAAGAGACATATTATGGAGTAAAGTAAAACCTTTCTTAGACTTAATATAAGCGGATTATTCAATTTGACATTGGACACAGGAACACACAGAAAGTCTCTCTTCCTTACGAGCTGACATGACAGCTTTCAAACACTTACACACAAGTCTAAACACCACAAATTTGATGATCCGTGTAATTGTGGGTCAATCCGGGAACACGTACCTCACATTCAATGAAGACGAAACTGTACCCATTGCATACAAATCGCATTTGTATACAAACGTTGAAATGCGTTTTGCATCTACAGCGAAAATACTAACAGCAGTACTGCCTGCTGTAGCGAGCGAAAGAGCAGTAGCTCAGGGGAAATCTAAATTGTCGTACCTCCAGTACTGACATTGGAGGCTGTTGCAAAAGCAAGCGTTCAAAATGCAAAATCATTACATCCGCGATGGATACAATGGGCTAATCTCTCACTGCAACTGATGTTGACTACAAATTTGATTCTACTTAAAAAACACAAGCATTCCAGCAGAACGAACAAGAATATCCTCGTCCGAATGAAATAACTCTAAACAGAAAGGATTGGAGGACAATCAGGATTGGATGATGACTGCTAGCAATCCATTGTCTCTAATTTCAGTATAAATAGTTGGCCAATAGGGAAATTATTAGATATGAACATTAGACCATACTGGAAAGAAGGGTAGAACGAGTACACCATTATAAATAAGATCATTATGAGGAATGACATGCTGGTGGCCCCCATTTTGTTGAGGCCACGCTTTGGCCCATGAAGACCACACAGATATGACTGATACCAAAAAGAAATTAAGGATGGGATATTGGTGTCTTCCTATGGACCATGATGTGGATATATCTGTGCATGAATACCTGTTGTGTAAGGATACTGATAAAACTATGAATATTTGTGCTCAACTCCCCTGACACTTGCACTTTCGGATGGTCCTTGGCAGAAGGTGGGAATTTAACTTATTGGACCGTTGACTGGATTGTCTTCTGACATGTGTTATGCTACAGTCATGATAGACTACTATAGCAAGCAGATCGACTTAGAATTCCTAGAATGTCCCAACACCACAAATGAATTGGAGGTCTTTAAAGAGATCTTGTCCAGATAAGGTTTTCTTAAATATATTGTGAGTGACAACAGTGTGCAATTTCTTTCAACAGAAATTTCTGATCTTTTCAAAATGTATGGCATCATCCATTGCAAATCATTCATATATAATTCCCAAAGTAAAGGTCAGGTCGAAAAGGCAAATCAGACAATTAAGGAGACTATACAGTTAGCCCAAAAAGGCAACTTACTCGTGAGGAATGCCTTAAGAACCTGTCTCTGGACATACTGTGCCACTCTTCATAGTGTTGTGTAAAGGGAATACGGGAGACCCATTCTTACAAGGAACCAGAGTAAGTATTATATAAACAGAAACAATGGTTCCTGTGGACAATTAATAACAATGGAAGTAAGCACAATGGCAGTGAAAAAGAGGTTATTGTAAAGGGGGTTGAAACGCCGTCGACAAAACTTAACGCAAATCATTCACCAGTCCCTACTATTAAATAAGGAGGCTGTGTTCAATGCACAATACTTTTGATTGTCGTCTTTACTATTGTTGGAAACTAATTTCCTATGTCACAATATGTCACTATTTCTGTAGATTCCATGTTCACTGGGGATACCCTGCACCGTTTTTTGAATATAAATTTCATGTCATTTGTATAAATAACCGTTGAGATTACTAAACATTGAGTGGTAGTTGGTTTTTCCTTCTCTTTTGGACATCCATCTAACCTCTTTTTCACTGCCATTGTGCTTACTTCCATTGTTATTAATTACATTGTCCACGGGAACCGTTGTTTCTGTTTGTACTCTTCATAGTGTGGCGGGTAAAACTCTACATGAATTGTTGAGAGGTAGACTTCTCTGAACTAAGCTACAACTCAATTAGCTCAAAGGAAGGACAAAGTTGTTGATGAAATTTACGAAAAAAGGGAGCTATGCAAGGTATGGTGAAAAGAAACAGTCCAAAGTGAAGCAGTATTGCAATCAAAGAAAAGCTGTGACTCAAGGAAGAATATGTGTTTATTTATTTATTTATTTATTTATTTATAAAATTTCTAGAGCGCACAAATACCTTACAGTGATGTGGTCAAAACTAAACGTTTGCATAACAAACTCTATGGTGACAAATTTGGTAATCATATGCGGGTAATTAAAATCTCTGGAAATTGTGAATTGGTGGAATGTTTTACATGCTATACAAGTATCACCTCACAATGAGTCACCTAAACTTCTTCCCAGTTCCAGAAATAATGAACCCATGGAATATGTCCCAAATAATACCTCCATGCAACACAAATCTTGTATGACTTTGCCACCAACACCACCCATTGTAAATATATTTCAAGACCCTACCATAGCTCCCCTAAATGTTCTGATGGGTCTTCCAAATGTGTTGGGTTGCCAATCTCAGCATACCTTAATAGCCATGTCTATTTGGTCCAAATATTATGTAATGGCCTGACTTCCTTAAAAGAGAGGGAGAAGATGTAATATTGTCTTATGCTGTTGAATCTAATTCTTTCCAAATACAATAAATTTTTCTCTCATCATCTATACCAGGCCTGGGCGTAGCTTTTGGAGTTCAACTCCACGAAATATCCAAGAATTCTGTGAACAAGCAGAAAAAGGCACGTCAGGCTGCTCACAAAAAATCAGCATGAATGGCATTACGAGGCGCGCCAGAAGGTGTAGCTTCTCGAGTTGATTTTGTTGCTCCTTGGGTGGATTTTGTAATCAAGCGTCTGCTTTCTGACCATGAACGGTCACGGTTTCTCTGGACTGCTCGTGGTGGAGAAATCTCATCAGGTGCCCTTCTAGCGACTGAATATCGTGCTTGGGGACACCAAATATTGATCGTGCTCGCCATCTAACTCTTTGCAAGCTGTGTGTGAGAAAACACTTTACCACCTGGTGGAATTTGGCCAGAACTCCTGCCAAACTTCACAGGCGGTGCGGAATAAATCGCCTACCCTGAATCTATACTCCTTGTCCTTTGCCCTTCCCCTTCATTGTGTGCCTATATGATGTATTTAGAATGTTAAGAGAGGATAACAGTTGGGGCATTCTTAGGGAAGGCAAGCGGCCTATGGCAATTAAACTATGTGTTCCTTCCCGAGGTTACTGTGGACTTTGCAAACACGTTATCAAATTTTTACATGATGCTTGTTGCACGATTTTCATGACAAATTTTGCCAGTGCCCGTATCATGCATGAGCTGTTAGAACAAAGCCAAGCATAGACCGACCACTGACTCAGCTCTCTGTTAATGTGTTGTCTCGCCCACCTTTAAGCACAGTTTCACATCCGTTTATCGTGGATTGAAAAAAGTAATTTCACACTCGCCTAGCACCAGTAGACCACATGTAAGATTTTGACCCTGTACTGACAGTGAGCTGTGGCAGCTGCTACTTAATGGGGTGGCGGGGCAGGGGTGGAGGGAGATGATATTTTTTTAATCACTTACCTGCAAGCCTGCCGCACCCTCTCAGTCCTCTTCGCTCGACTAACTCCAGAAGCAGGAAGTACACAGGCTCCCAGCCTCTCCTAGCCAATCATCACGCCGCTGTCACCAGCAGGATAACAGCATCCTGATTGGTCTGAGCACCATGGTTCAGTGCTCAGACAGGGACTGCGAACCTGTGCATGTTCTCCACCCAGGCTGTGCAATACAGCCAGGTAAAGAACATGCTAAGTGCGCATGACTGTTTGGCCGGCCCAAGATGGCCAGCCAAACCGTCATGCGCACTTAAGAGAGAGCCCACAACTCCTCCCCCTGCTCTGGGCAACCCTGGCCCGCTTCTAGGTTACTATAATTTTATTTTTCCCTTTCTTAACTGCTCACAGAGCAGATGGGCAACGCTCCTCAGCCTTAGCGGAGGAGCTTCCGCTGCCTGTTTTATTGTTGTGTTTTTTCATCATTGTGGCTCTGAAACAGTAAAAGTTTTCAGGAGGAGCAGCTGGGTAGAAAGGCATTTACACGCCTTGGCCGCCCCATTCCAAAGAATCAGCCTCAATAATCGATATTAAAGGACTCCGGTATCTCAGTCACGTTTCTGCACTAAAACTTGCTTTTCCAAACAAGAACCTGTCTGTGTTTGTTGCTTACGAGGAGGCGGGACAGCGGTTTTCCCTGGGGCAGGATCGCCCCTGGGGTCACCCGGGACTGTGAGAGGGATTCACGGTGTTAAACGCCTCCTCCCTCCCAAAATAATGGCTGAGGAAAGAGGCCGTCAGAACGGATCAGAGACCGTGGCCGTGTCCAAACCTCTGCTCAGGTGATCGGATAAGAAGAGACATGGGGTGCAGACCACAGCGCGAGAAGAGAGCGAACAGGGAGGAATGATAGCGAAGAGACAGCAGTGTAGAGACCTCGGAAGAGAGGAGCGTAATGAAAACTGAGATGAGATAGAATTTAAGCGAACTATAGGAGACAGGAGAAGAGCTCCAGGAAAGAGGAGGAGAGCTATTACTGAATTAAAAGAGGAGCAGGACCTATAACAGGTCCCTAAGCACTTGATTATACAGGGCTTCTCTGCCCTGGAGCTGCTGGTCACTCCAAGCAGGCGGCAGAATGGAGCTGAGTTTTAAAAAAAGAGAAGAAGGAAGAGTTGGATGCGGAGGGGGCGCGATAAAAAACATGAAAATTGAAGAGAAGACGTACCCACAGCCGAAAACATGAAAAGGGAAGAGAAGGGGTAACCACAGATTAGGCGAAGAGAGAAAAGGACGGATGGCAGGGAATCGGTGGGAGTGGAGGAAAAGAAGAGACAGAACAGGAATTGCGAGACCAAACAGAGAGAACACGAGAGGGAAGGAGACGGTAGGTAAGCAAGAGAAAATGGAAGCAAAGACATAATAAAGGCGGAGGGGGTAATAGAGTGGAACAAGTGAGTGAGAGGCGAAGATTAACAGATAATAAAATTGCAAATGAGATAAAATAGAATGATCAAAAGATAGGATAAAGAAAGAAGAACAGATAAAAGAGTGCGGCAGTTGCGTTAAAAAAAAGAGACAAAAGATGAAAACGGGTGAGAGAAGATGGGTGCGAGGAGGGAAAGAGGGCCACGTGTGGCTAAAGAAAAGTCGGATGTCATAGAGAAAGAGGGGGGAGCGAGACATTGTACAGAAATGTGCGATGGTAGGAAGAGAATGAGCAAAGAGTAGACATCAGTCAATATAAAGAGAAGGACATGTGAAGACACAGGGATAGACAGAGCTTGCCACACTGAAGGGTGCACTCGTGCATATAGACGCACTCTAGGGGTGCCAGAGAGACGCGCGCACAGACTGACATCCACAGCGAAAGAGAAACACATAAACAAGCACATAGAAACTTACATGAATGCAGAAGTTCAGGTGCAGACAAAGTAGGACACACACACGCTGACAGCCATCGACTTAAAGCTACCACCTAGGAAGACACACCAGAACGGATGCAAGCTAGAAAGTGACAGTTATAAGATAGAGGAGCTTACAGGGAATGAGAACAATTGGTATATTGGCATGCTGCATAATTTGACACGCATAGATACATCATGGCGTCACTCGCCGGGACATAAACACAGAGAGAGTGGCTGGCACATAGAGAAACACCAGACAATACGTAGACGGGGCATAACCGTACGCACATATTATACACGCACTCGCAGAGTGCGCACACGCGCAGACACAGAGGGCTCACACCACGCGCACACACAGGCAGAGCAGAGCCCAGAATCACGCTCAGAGCGCGCGCGGGCAAAGCTGTGACAGCGAACCACCTGTGTGAGGAAGAAGGGAGGGCGCGAGAGGAGAGCACAGCAAGGACACTCGTCAGACCCGGGAGGCTGAGCTCACAGACTGGCAGGGACACAGCTCCTTCGCCCGCCTGCTGCCAGTGGCAGTAAACCGGGCATCCAACTTCTACAGCCCACTAAGAGGGCACCATGGACCTCCAAGGTACCCACCCGCGGAGGTGCTTCCAGTCCGCCCTGTACCACGTCATGACGGGCACGGAGAGGGCAGCCGGGCCGGACTGCTGAGCGCTTCGAGGGATGAGCTGGTGCTCCCGGGAGAGAAGTGAAGACGGCCGGCACCTCTGGGAGAGGAGTGGGAGGAAGAGAGCGGCAGCCCTGGCGAGGAAGGGTCGGTGTCTGCAGGGAGTGGCGCGAGGACGGGTCTGCACTTCAGAGGCGTGAGGAAGGGTCTTGCACCTCTGGGGAAGGAGTGAGGAGGAAGGGTCTGCAGTGCACCTCAGAGGAGTGAGGAAAGGTCTGCACTTCGGAGGAGTGAGACGCGTCTGCACCTCTGGGGGAGGGGTGTGGAGGAAGGGTCTGCACCTCAGAGGAGTGAGGAAAGGCCTGCACCTCGGAGGAGTGAGGACGGGTCTGCACTTCAAAGAAGTGAGAAAAACGCGGCCCCTCAAATGAGTGCGGAACGGTCTGCACCCCGAGGGAGAGAGCAGAGGACTGGTCTGCACCTCAGAAGAGTGAGGAACGGTCTACACCCCCAGAGAGAGGAGTGAAGACGGGCCGGACCCTCTGGGGAGGAGTGGGAAGGAAGAGGAAGAATTAACCTCAGAGGAGTGAGGACCGGTCTGCACATTCACTTAGAGGCGCGAGGACAGATCTACACGTCCTAGGAGGAGAGTAGGAGGAAGCCAAGGACTACCCGAGAAAAAAAGGAGTTTGAAAGGGTTTGCACCCCACAGCAAGAAGTGAGGAGATAGACCGGGCCCTCAGGAGAGGAGTGAGTACCTACATGTGCCTTCAGAGACTGAAGTAACGAGGAAGACTGTTCCCCTGAGAGTGGAGTCGGGGCCGGTCTGCACTCCACAGCGACTGCACTGATCAGGAAGAGTGCAGCCCAGAGGAGTGAGAAGAGGGAGTCTGCAGAGGGAGGAGTGAGGAAGGGGCAGCAACTTCAGGGCGAGGAAGGGGCCACACCTACACGGACAGGAGTGGGAAGAAAACTGCACCACAACGAGGAATGGCTACGGGTGTGCAACTACAGCACGGGTGAGGGAGGAGCTGCACCTACAGAGAGAGGAGCGGAGGAAGGCCCCAGCCCCTGGAAGAAGAGTGAGGGAGGGGTGCGCACCTTCCTGGTGAGGAGTGATGGTAAGGGCTTTCACCTCATAGGAGGGAGGAGGAAGGGCCTGCACCTCATAGGAGGGAGGAGGAAGGGCCTGCACCTCATAGGAGGGAGGAGGAAGGGCCTGCACCTCATAGGTGGAAGGAGGAAGGGCGTGCACCCTATAGGAGGGAGGAGGAAGGGCCTGCACCTCATAGGAGTGATGAGGAATGGCCTGCACTTCATAGGTGGGAGGGGGAAGGGTCTGCACCTCATAGGCGGAAGGAGGAAGGGTGTGCACCCTATAGGAGGGAGAAGGAAGGGTCTGCATCTCATAGGAGTGATGAGGAATGGTCTGCACTTCATAGGTGGGAGGGGGAAGGGTCTGCACTTAGGAGGGAAGAGGAAATGCTTCCACTAGGCGGGAGGAGGAAGGGGCTGCACCTCATTGGAGGGAGGACCTACATCTCATAGGAAGGAGAAATAAAGATGTGCACTTCATAGGAGTGATGAGGAAGGGCTTGCACCTCATAGGAGTGATGAGGAAGGGCCTTCACCTCCAGGAAGAGCAGCAGGAGTGGTTAGAAAGACACTGCGCCCCAATAAAGGCGTGGGAGGGGTGGTCTACAGGGGACACATAAAGAACAGAGCAGAGCAGTGCAGAGGGATAAACTAGGCCTCAGTGAGGAGGAGACCGCCGCCTCTTAGAGGAGGATTGAGGCGGAAGGGTTTAAACCTCCAGTTATGAGGAAGAGGGAAAAACACTTCCTCGCAGAAATGTGAAATAACTGCACTCTTCGGGGGGAAATGATTAACAAAAAGAGATTGCAGAGGAGTTTGAACGGATATACAACCCCCAGGGAAGGAAGAGAGGAGGGAGGGTCTGAACCTCTCGAAATATGGAAAAGGGGAGAAGAGGATGACCAGAGAAAGGACTTGGGGGGAGGGGGCATCATCTCCCAATAAAACAGTGAGTAGGGAGGCTCTGCGCCTCCAGAGAAAGTATAGAAGAGGAAGGAATTCCCATGCCAAAAGAAGAGGAAAGACTAGAGGAAGGGACCAGGAGGAGGGGTCTGCACACCCGAAGAAAGGACTGAAGAGGAACGGTCTGCGCCTCTAAGGGGGGCGTGGGAGGAAGGGTCTGTGATGCACCTCCAAGAAGACAAGAGAAGTGGGAGAGTCTGTATTTCATAGGGGAGGAGGGAGGCGCAAGGGTCTGTAGAGCACCCCTGGAAAAGGAGTGAGGCGGAACGGTCTGTTCCAGGGAGTGATACGTGGACGACGGGGCTGCACTCTGAGCCAACAGAGAAATACAAGTGAGGAGGAGGGGTCTGTACCTCCTGGGAGAGGAGAGAGGATGCCAAGAAGTGCCACAAAGTTGACGTAAGTCATTAAGGTAGCTGAGTGGGATAAAGCGTGTGCTGGGACCTCTGTGCAACCCGTATTCCCTTCCAGAATCTGCATTTCACTTGCCAACATCACGCACTTCTCTGAAACCTGTCCTGACTCAGGGTTGGTGGACCCCGAGCCCTGCCCGCCCAGTCACTCCTTCGAAATCCGAACTGGTCATGGTCTGTGACTTATGGGCTGAGAGCCCTGGCGCTGCCAACCAAACAACCCCTCTGGGTATGGGCCGCCTCTTCGAAAACTATACTACTCTGGAATGTTGTCCCTGCCCACCTAATCACTGATCCGAAATCTGTTCCGCCTCAGATGTTGGCGTTGGCATGGCCAAGCTATCCACCTCCCCCAGCTGGATACTAGCTCTAGGGCTGTGATCTCTGCCACGGGCCAACGCCCAATCCTGCCTTCCCGTTCATCCTTCCTCTGACCTCTCCATGCAGTTCCAAATCTGTCCTTACCTCACCCACCTCTAAACACAGTGCTTCTCCTGGGGTCACCTTACCCACTCCAGGTACCTCTTCCATCTCCAATGAGAGAGAGGCAGAGGCTGCCCGGACCACTCCACGCGCCCCACTCAAACCAGGTG
Source organism: Lissotriton vulgaris (assembly GCF_964263255.1). Classification (NCBI taxonomy): domain Eukaryota; kingdom Metazoa; phylum Chordata; class Amphibia; order Caudata; family Salamandridae; genus Lissotriton; species Lissotriton vulgaris. The sequence goes on from NW_028249459.1 coordinate 775,520, forward strand.
AACTGCTTTAATGCATGAGTGGGTTTTGGTGGGAGCTTTGCTAGGCGGACATGGGCGCTAATGGGTGGCTAGGGGCCCGATAAGAAGTAGTACAAAGCTTAAAAAATATACGAAAAATAAATTTATTTTGCGTCACATCCCAATGTCAAGTTCTCCTCCTCACACATTCCCATCAGCCTATTTTCGTCCGGCTGCTGGTGCCTTGACTCCCTCACACCCTAGACCCCTCGCTGAGTGTTGGTGCCACTGCTGCCTGCACAGGCCGCCAGGAGTAAGCCAGGTCTGGCAGGGTTCCCAGCAAAGACTCACTGCCCATCCAAGCTTGCAACACGGTGGAGCTGCCAGTGCAATAAATTGTTCCCTCGGTCAGTGCCAGTGGTGTTGCTGCAGGTTCCGCTCTTCATTCCTGGCCCCAATCACCCCTCCTTCCTTTTCTGTTGTTTTTGCAAGCGTTCACTATGCATGAAAATCCATCCAGACAGAAAACTGAGTGGCAATTTAAAAAAAGTTCCAAAAATTACAGCAAATTTCCAATATCTGCAGCATAAAAAAATCTACCCTTTCTCCCAAAAACTTGAACTATATATTTGCACTGGCCCTACCTATAATTGATTCTTAGGTAGAGCAGTTGAGCTCACGCGGCACCAAATGTGCACCCTTCAATCAGCGCACAAACAAACATATCAAGCAGTCGGCAGTGCAAATGCAATTTTTTATTAGTCAGTTGGTGAAAATGTTGGGTTAAAATTGTAGTACACCAGTTCCAATTAGTTCTTGCTGTCTGAGGGACTGGATACAAGGACCCCCGCCCCTTCCCCACACACACACGTTCAGCCTCTGCCTCCAGTATGTGGGCAGCCTTACAGGGAACCTTCAACACACAAGACTGCTTCAGAGTCTCCTGACATCGGAGACTGAGTATGAATACGAATCCATACTTCACTGCACTGACCTAAACACCAGTAGCTGTTGACAGGGCCAGCTGTGGCTGATGCTGTCCCACTGGGCGCCAAGGTCAAGGGGGCACCATCTACATGACAGGATGAGCTGAGAAGAGCAGCCTGCAGAGATCTTTGTGTGAGTGGCATTGTTCAGTAGATATTACAAGAGCTTGACAACTGTGTGGTTAATGCACTTGAGGGAAAGATCAGCTATTTGTGTAGTCACCGTTTTGACTCTTGATATAGAAGCTAGAGGGAAAATGTTCCTGCTGCAAAGTACAAGGTGTGACATTTAGACTACAGATTAGTATTTTATGTTGATAGCTCAGTGGGTTATTGCTTTTGTCACAGGGATCCGTTCCTATGTAGAGTTAATAAGTAACACACTTTGTAATATAGCACAATGAGCTATGAGCTGGCATCAAACTGCTGCATGCAAATTGAAAGGCATAGTTTTAGAACCTTATTGATTTTGCCCCTTCATTTCTACAGACCAAGCACTCTTAATGCATAATGCCTAGTATGGATGGCGAGTGACTTTTACACATTGTACATCTCATTATCATAAGTAACATTTTCTATGAATTGATTTTCACACTTTTATGCCTCATTGTCTCTGTATAATATGTCTGTGATGAAAAGTCCTTTGCCAGTCTACAGTGAAATGAGTAGCACTATAAGTAAACAAATGTGAAAGAGTGGGAGGGAGGTTAAAAAAGAGAGAAAATGATCAGAGAGGGAGGAGAGAGAGAGAACTGATGGATGGATGAATAGAGAGGCATTCTGTGAAAAGGACAAGGGATTGGAGCTGGTTTGAACATTTTTGCAAGGGCTGCTTTTGGTTAAAAGGTCCAGCCCTGCTTCTAGCCTCATGGCTTTAATACCTGCTATTCTACCATAGCCTGTCTCCTTCTCACCTCTCATACTTTCAGCTCTTTGTAAGTGAACTTTGAATGTTGGGGGTGAACTCTGAGAGTAGTGGACCAAGTGAGTGAGCGAAGTGACACACGATCTTCTTTAAATTTATTACTTTTGTGATGTGTCAAGATAGCCATACCATCCCTGTGGTGTTGGGTCTCCTGCCCACCCCCCCAAACATTGTAGCAAAGTGGTGGATTTTTCAACAGAATGATCTCTAAAAATTAGCTTAAGAGTTGAATGGATGGTCGATGGAATTATGAAAGTGAAGTAACAAATTATGTGACTGGGTCAAGTAAATATTAGCTTATTTTGCAAATAAATTTACATTATATGCACATTGCAGCTGAAAAAATCATGTAATTTCAGGATTTAGAAATTATGCTTGCTACAAGAAATGCCTAAAATTATACCATTATGCCTATCCATGCAATTATGCGCCATTCACAATAAAAATTGGCCACAAGCGTGTCATTCGTGGAATAAATTTACAGCACACACATTGGAACAACAGAACACGAGCAACTGTTGTTTGTGGTACTTTGTTTTTCTCACTATTTTTAGTGGGAAATGTATCCTTGAGTAAAAAATTGACACAGATGCTTTTTGCGCAAAAAATATAACACAAAATGACAGATTAGCATTTCGTGTAACGCATAATTTTGTGTAATTTTGCCAAATTTTTACATATTTTTGCAAAAGCAAATGTGATTTTTGCACACACCTAATAATGTGGCATTATTAGATAGCTATTTTTACATTCTAATATGTTAATCTAAAAAGGATCCGTCATTCCATCGTTCAAAAATTGTCACCTCTTTAAATATCTGAATACAGAAATCAACAGATTGTTCCAAGATTTTTAATTTTGGACCAATTTGAGCTTGTCACGTCCCTCACCAACCAGTATATGTACATGGCAGGGAGAGATGATGTCGGCAGGATCAAGGAAAATCAGGAGAAGGGATTTGGCATAATAACGGAATAACCTAAACCTGGAAGGAGAAGAACAAGACAGAAGCTGAAGACTGGAGTAGGTTGGAGCCTACTGGGATCTGAATACGGGACTGGGCCTGGGTAATGCATTAAAAAAACACAAACCCCAAAGGCCAACAAAACTCATAATGTGCCAGAAATTGCAGGGTACTAAGCAGATGAACAATTGACTATCTCAAATAATAGTTTATATGCTCCGTGAAAAGTGATCTTTCCATAATGGAAGCGAAATCACACGAAGGTATGCAACACTTGTTTTCACTGAATCTTAAGAGATATCAGTGCCTCTTGTGGAAGAAAAGCATCGAGTGAGTCTCTGCATGAGGGATCAAGCCTCAGAACTCACTGGCTGCTTCTGGTACTAATAAAGATTTAAACAAAAATATACAAGAGAACAAAGACAATGCAGCACAAGGAACAGGATTTAGTAGCAGGGCCCGGGATAAGCAGGGTTCTAGAAACATAGAACAAAAAACAGCATGACATAATACAGAAAAGCATACAGACCAAACTTACTAACTGGGAAGGCAATACGGGCACATAACCTATAAAAGACAAATAGGGAACTAGAACAGGTAGTGTACAGATGCAACTAGAAAGTATGTAATAATATGCATGCAAACTGAACTACAAACCCGATGAGGACTGGAAGTAGGCAGACTAATGTACAAGTGAATACAGGAAAATAAATCTGCATAGAATCACGAACAGGAATAGAATGATTGAGAAAGAACAAGGAACGTCGGAATACAGGACAAGGACTCAGTGCACAAACAAAAACAGGACTAGAAAGATGCAGACAGAACATGGAATAATAGGATACAGGACAACTCATCTATATACAGACAAGAACAGGATCAGGGACAGGAGATCAACTTTAGAATCAAGATAAGCATGGACAAATCAAAAACAAGATGCAAGCACATAGAAACTAGAAACAAGCTTTCAAACAGAGCAGCTCGATAAACCAGGTTTACATGGCATCTCAGCAGTAAAACGATTGAGAACTCCCCAAGTGCTGAGATCACAGGGAAGAAATAACTGGCAGCTCAGAGGGGGAGCACACATGCAGGGTGAGAGTGTAGTGAAGCAATTAGCCTGGTGCTGGAAATTAGAGCTCCACCAGGAGAAGGAATACTACACTGGGACATGGAGAAGGAAAGAGTACTCGGAAAGCACAAGAGGTTGATTGAACAGGAGAACCAGGAACAGAGTACAAAGCACAGCTGTATCAGTGGAAACACTGAAAAGCAATAAGTATGTGCTTTACTAGCACCCAGGAACCATGATAACAAGCATAGGTCCACCTTCAGGAAATGATACAGGGCATGAGTTTGAGAAGAGAGAACTACATAGACCATAATAAATCAAAATGGCAATGTGGAACCAGGACTGACATGAGATATGGAGCTAGGTTTGCAATTTGCCAGAGAGTGTCTTCTGCTAAACTGGTGTGAAAAATGCAAAAACAGTTGATGGAAAGAATGCAGAACAATGTCATACATTTACCCCAGTACAGAGATCTCGGTCTAAATCTATCGTTCTTTTGCTCACCATGCCATTCCAGTTTGAAACTAGCCATATGCGAATCAGTCTTGACCCTGTGCGCCATGGGAACAGTCCAGC